>NW_013666040.1:545494-547141 GCF_000517525.1 Limulus polyphemus
AATCTTTTCTTTGCCCTCAGAATAAAGTTTCGTTGATTTTGTCATAAGCTTTTCTTTGCCCTCAGAATAAACTTTCGTTGATTTTGCCATAAGCTTTTCTTTGCCCTCAGAATAAAGTTTCGTTGATTTTGTCATGAGCTTTTCTTTGCCCTCAGAATAATTATTTTATATTTTGCCAAGTAATCACCTTGCCCGTTTTCCCGACTTTTCATACGACGACAAAAATTCACGTTTCGAAATCCATTAAAAGAATTCCTTTCTCCTTGTTTTGAATTTGAAGAAAATGAGGGTTCTTTATCTAGTCGAGTCGTTATCTTGGTGTCCGTTTCAAAATTCTCTCTAATGAATTTTCAATACTACAAGATGAAACAAACGATAAAAGATCTATTCATTGTGTTGTGATGATGCCGTGGTTTTTTATATTGTACAACATAATGGAAAACACGAACATGAGTAATTTATTTGAGGATTCTGGAACGATCTCCAATAAACTTATTTAACGATAAGGGAGAGCAGTATAATATTTTGTAACGATATCTATGGTTTCTTTAACACGATGGGATTAATAAAGGAAATAGTAGATTTTGTTGTTGTTGTTGTTCGAAGGCAATGTAAAAATGAATCTATTAGATAAGAAATTATTATACATTTTAGACGCACGTAATTGTAATAAAATAATACACCCGTTCTTTTATTCATCGCCTGAGACAGAACACACAACTTTAATAAAGCGCGGTATCATTTGCAGCGTACATGGTTAGAGACGCCTGTCTGGCCCATAAACTTCAAGTGTTGTTTCCGGTGTTGTTGTTTTAATTTTTTTTTTCAACACTTAACCGAAACAAATCAAGACTTATTTCCGCTTTATTTAAAATATTATAAGTAACTTCCAGCATCAGCTCAAATAGCAATAGCAAAAGAAACGCGTCACTCTGTTGATTGGGGCTGATATGAGAACTGTGAATGGGCGTATTTTTATCAGATAACCAACGGTCGTGTTGAATATTTCACTAGCAGAAAATCCACGATTTGAACGTCGAATGGTGACTTACTGTCGTTCATAAATAAAACTACAAAAAATCACAGCGTTGTAATACATTGGTAGACTTTTAGAGAAGTAAAACTTTCACATTAATTAACTTGCTACACTTTAATGAGGTGATCAGTAGCGGTACTTTGGTAATTGCGTAAGCAGAATAAAACCGGCAACTGTATCCATTTGTATGGGGATAATTGAGTTGCTTATACGTAAGCAACACCTAAAGCGACATGGGTTAAATGACCAGGTCAGAGGCCCAACCCCTTAAATTCAAACGTAACCATCCTTTATTTAGAACAGTTGACCAGAGAATAGACTACGAATAAGCAGCATCTGACCCCTACACGGCTATCCTTATCCGAATAGAGGATTTACTGTTGCATTTATGACGAACCCAAGGGCCACGGCAGAAAGTGTAAATCATGTTCAGAGAAATATCGCGCCTCGAACCTTGATCCTCCTGATAAGCAACCCAGCACAATAACCACTAGGTTGTGATCAGCTTGGGCCCGGCATGGCCAGGTGGTTCAGGCGCTCGATCCTCAATCTGAGGGTCGCGGGTTCGAATCCCCGTTACACCAAACATGCTCGCCTTTTCAGCCGTGGGG
>NW_013666040.1:547151-548139 GCF_000517525.1 Limulus polyphemus
CACTATTCGTTGGTAAAGAGTAGCCCAAGAGTTGGCGGTGGGTGGTGATGACTAGCTGCCTTCCATCTAGTAGTATACTGCTAAATTAGGGACGGCTAGCGCAGATAGCCCTCGTGTAGTTTTGCGCGAAATTCAAAACAAACAAACAAACAAACAAGCGTCCAGCTTAACGAGATACAAACAAAATACAAGAAATAAACATGTTGAATATGAATAACAAGTAGAAACAATTATTAAAAATTGTTTGAAAGGACACATGCTGATTCTGTTTATTAATAGGAAACAAATTTTCGATTTTCATTGATGTATGTGGAAGCTGGGTTGTTAAAAAGACGTTAGTATGTAAAAGACACATATCTCAGTTTCTTTTGAAAGCACGTGCCTGACGTGTGGGAGGCCTCGGGGTCAAGTCCGAGCAGGGATAAAATTAAGTACAGACATTGCCCCAACCAAAAACGGAGAAATTTTTTTTTTTCACAAAAGTATGAATAAAACGCTTCCTTTTTTGTCTTATATTTTCAAAAACTATTATGGGTCGGGTGTGGCCTAGAAGTTAACGAGCCTAGATAAGTGAAACCGATGTTCATTGTCCGCGACTTGTTGTTGTTAAAACTCGCTTCGCTATTTGGGGCGGTGGGTACTTTATATGGGTGACAGTCATATTGAACTGTTATGTTAGATAAGAATAGCCCAGGAGTGGGTGGGGGTAGCTATTAACTACCAGCTGCTGTCCTTCTAGTCTATCAGTTCGAAATAAAGGATGAATACGAGGAGGTTAGCCTTTGCGAAGATGTGCACAAAAACCTGAAACGAATAAAAAACGAAACTACCGTACTGTTGTTATTGTTGTTTCACCACAAAGTCAGAGAATGGGCTATCTGCACTCTGTTCATCGCGGGAATCGAGCCCCGGATTTTAGCGTTGTGAGTCCATAGACTTACCGTTGACTCATCTGAGGACCTACTATACTGTAAACAGACGAATTTAT
>NW_013666040.1:548671-571658 GCF_000517525.1 Limulus polyphemus
GGTGAAATATCACTTATAACCCTCTGTAGTTAAACGATAAATATATGACAAATAATTAAGAATCAGTTTTATAATTAAAAGACACTGACAAAAAAAAAAATGCAGATATGTGTACCAAGACATATAATAATGTTTTAGTCAAAAAAGTCTTATCGAGTGTTCAAAGTGAAACATACTTCCAAGGAGATCTGCGTGTAAAGAATAAAAAACAAAACAGTAACGCATAATAAAAAATTCATAGAAAAACTGGTGTATTTTAATCTTTTAAGATCTAAATGTTTGGCGAATGTTTTGGACGATTTATGATGCTTCAATATCAAATAAAAACCATATTTTTCTTATCTAGAAGGAAGAGGTAGAGCAGGATGATAAATTAGCGTGGAGTGCAATAATTCACCTTTTTATTTTTATGCATCAATACTATAGGTATCATTAATACGTATTTATCAAGTTGTTGTTTTTTTGTTGTTGCTGTTTTTCCCCATTTTTATGCTGGTTCCTTGTTTTCTATTTTTTTTTTCAATTTTTCACATGTACAGGGCTGATAAGATTGTTTTGTACGAACTTAAAAAAAAAACCACTACATATTACTCTAAGCCTCTTCGTTTCACTATTCAGATCGACTGAAGTGCAAACGTTTCAATAAAAAATTTAATGTATGCGACTTGAATTAAAATGTTATTTTCTAGCTTATATTTTTAAATAGTTTTGTTTAAGAAAACGTTTGACATTTCCTTACGTGTTTATCGTATGTGTTATCAGTTTTACCTGTCAGTTATTCTGGCGAATATAATACTATACATATGTAACTTGTAAAAATAAAAAAAGGTGTACGAGTGTGTGTGCGTGTGTTACATTTTCAGACGTTAACTGCTTATCAAAATTTCAATCTACGTTTCATTTAAGAAAGACAGAAATTATGTTACAATCCTTTTAAATATCCTGTTAAATATCCATTGAATATCTATTAAATATCCTGTTAAATAATCATTACATATATATCCCTTAAATACCATGTTAAATATCCATTAAATATCCTGTTAAACATCTATTAAATGTCCTGTTAAATAATCATTAAATATCCCTCAAATATCCATTCAACGCTTTAAGTAACAAAAACAACAACAACATCTAAGTAACAAAGCACGTGATTTCCGATGGTCGATGGTTTGAGATTAATCAAGTAATAAAACCTGTTTCCCATTTTTTCGTTTGTTTATTTTGCATACTCCTTTGGAATTGAAAATAGCTCTAAATAAATACATGCAAATGTATTGTAATCCCGTCGAGACTTAATACTAAGAACGTCATACTTGCCAAAGCCAAACACAAGTTTTAAGAAATATGTTCTTTATTTTTTTAAAAAAAGTAAAAACCAAATACTTATCATTTGATGCATACATATATCATGTCTAAAGGACTAGAGATTTGCATATTTAGGAAAGTTATAATGAAATGTGGTGATTGGTGACTACTAAATCATTATACGAGTTTATTGACCATTGTTGTATAAGATCGAAACATTAGATATAATTGTGATAAATTTATTAAGTGGATCCTAAAAATGAAATGTATAACTTTTTATTATTACTAAAAAAATCCAAATACTTTACACATTTTCCTGCTCTGTGCGAAAATTCGTTAATTGTGAGTTAATAATTCCCTCATTTAGACTACAGCCAAGGGTCGAAAGCTGGGAGCCAATGACAGCCATACAAGGTGTGTCGTCATATATTAGTATACATCCGCAGTTAACAGTGGAAACCAGGAGTATATATTTTTCTGTCCCGTGCATAAAAACCTCCATGAAAAACAGTTCTATACATTTTAAACTAGTCATGTAACTTGTATCAATACTGTTTTTTTTTCATTTCAATACCTAATTACATCAGGATATATTTACGATAAGGGGTTTAGATTATAATTAATTGGATTAAATTTTTTTTTCAGGTTTTGACTTGTGCACCAAGGTTTCACTGCATACACGCATACACCCTATAGGTTATGTGAAACATAACATTTCAAAACCCCTCCAGTTTCCGAACTGATCAGGCTTGGCATGGCCTAGTAATTAGCGAAATGGACTAAGGATCTGAGTGTCTATGGTTCGAGTCCCATTTTCACATAATCCCACTTCGCACTTTGAGGATGTGGGTGCGTTATAAGAGTGGCCATAAATTCCCACTATTCAATTTGAGTATTTCAAGAATTGGCAATTAGTATTGTTGACTGGCTGACAGAAATCACTAGCTCAGGCAATTCTTACACGAACAAATAGACCGAATTTAACTTCTTATTTGGACACAGTGTTTTACTTCTACGTGCTAAACTTGGCTTATCATAAATTAATATTGCAATGTTGTCAGTTCTGCAGAGTATGGAGAACCTTTATAACATGCTTCTAACTATACCACTTCTACTCCTATTGTTCTTACTACAGCTAATACTCAATCGATATTTTACTGTTCAATTACTCTAAATTTTCACTATTTACTATAATATGTCTTATCCATATACAATGTTTGCATTTAATCGGCGTTGTCCTTTTGCTTTTGTCCCCCGCTGGGACAACGGTAAGTCTCCGGATTTACAACGCTAAAATCAGGGGTTCGACTCCCCTCGGTGGACACAGCAGATAGCCCGATGTGGCTTTGCTATAAGAAAAAGACACACAAACTGATCTTTTGTAGTAGTTCTGAAATGTGCAGGTCCATACATCTTTGTATATTAAACACTATGATACTGACTTTAGACATTGAATTAAACACTAATCAGTCTACATGATAAATTCTATTGTAACAGATTGTAGATGGATTAATGTACTACAATAGAGGCAATAGTTAACATATAGTAATTTTTGTGCTCAAATTGTATATTTTGCTGCCAATTTTATAATCGCAATGTAACAATTACACTTTGACTTACCGGAAGTCATAACAATATTTATGGAATTGAAGAGTAGCTTAACTTATTTATCACAATATGCGGGTCATAGGCTCGAATCCTGCTACCAAAACTGCTTGCTCTTTCAGCTCTGGGGACGTTATAATGTGATGGTCAGTCCCACTATTCGTTGGTAATGAGTAGTCCAAGAGATAGTCATCGACTAGCTTATTTATTTTTATAGAATCAAGACAACTTCTCCTAGATCGTGTCAAAATAAAGGTACTATACCCAGTAGCTCGGCAGTAAGTCTGCAGGCTTACGACGCTACAAGTCTGGTTTCGATACCAATGGAGGACAGAGCACGGATAGTCAGTCCATTGTGTAAATTTTAGCTTAACAACAAACAAACAAACAACCTAACATTTCTTCACTTTGGTATAATTATAATGGTCCGCTAGAGTTATAAGTTAATCATCAGTTCATTAATTAATTAATTCTACTAAATTACACTTTCAGTTCAAATTATGCATATTCGAACAGTACTCACATTACTGAAATTTGTCTTCACTTTAAGAGCTAGGACTGTATTCATAAATGTAAGCAACATATTTTTCGCTTCAAATATTCTTATTGCATAAAATGACCACATTTAATAACTTCAAATGAACTGCTGCCCATTAAAAAAAATGTATATGAATGAGGATAAAACCTCAAATAAAACCAAGATTATTAAACAACTTCTATAGAACCATGCTATACTGCTCCGTTAGTTGGTTACACGCGTGTAAAGAATGGGCAATTTTTAACCGGTACGTTGTGTAATAAAGTTTTTTCAGTAAAAATTACTTTTCGTTTTATTAGGTAATAAAACGCACATGCTTCTTATACTGACATATTGGCAATAAGTCCATTTTTCCCTGAACTAAAATATCACCAAATAAATGTTTTAAAAAAGGCTCTCATAAAAAGTTTTTATCTCAAGCTACTGCAGCAAGAAACATTTTTTTCATTTTAACATTTATAGAACACGACGAAAGACGGCTTTAATCCGACAGACCCTCATTTTCTTCCTAATTGGTTGATTTATATGCGTCTATGTTTTTAGTCCGCGGGTTTAAGAGAGGACATGTCAATCCAGCTGTCAAACCAAATTAATCTTTATATATCTATGGATTCAGCAATTAATACTGAGGCTTTGATTCTAATAGCAGCATTAATCCTCAGTCAACTGAATCAGGGTTAAGCTGGATTAGTTGAAAATGCTATGGATATCGCTGTGTTACATTTACCGATTAAGCAAGATACTTGTTTCCGGTAAAAGACGTCTGTTTTGTTTTTGTTGTTTTGTTACATTTTTTTCAAAATGGCAGGTTGAATGTCATGATTATTCCTGGTTATAAGACTAACCTGTAATCGAAACCTTATGGGCTGTATTTGAACAAAAATAATGTGCCCTAACTACAGTCTGCAGATTATGCAGTTACTATATCGGTAATTCTTGTAACCTGTTTGTTTCTTTGTTGAATTTCGCGCTAAGCTACTCGAAGGTTATCTGCGCTATTCGTTTCTAGTTTTTAACTGATAGACTAGAGGGAAGGCAGGTATTCAACGCCACTGTCAACTACCAGGTTACTCTTTACCAACGAATAGTGGGATTGACTGTAACATTATAATGTTCCCACGGGTGAAAGCGCGAGCATGTTCAGGGATGCATTTCAGTCCCGAAATTGGCAGTTTGCGAGTCGAGAGTCCTTACTTACCACCAGGTTATGCCGGGCCCTTCCAGTGACTTTATTTCAGGGAGTGTCCGCAATTATAAAGAGAACTGTAACCAGAATTATTGAACAAACTGAGAAGAATTACAAAGAGAAAACTATAAAAATCGGATAGCTGATATTCTATAAACATAAAAATAATATGTAAAGAGCTTTAAATGTATCCAACGACTTTAATTATATTAGTTATTTGATTTTAAACGAAGAATCTTGTTTGTTTCTTTATCGTCTTAGAGCAAAGACACTCGGGCTTATTTGCATCGAACGCTGGACTTTAGTTTTGTAAGTTCGTAGGCTTTACCGCTGTCCCCACCGAGAAAGAACAGAACTTGGTAAAATCAGGACCGACACAAAAGTGCCCGGGCGGGCCATTTATTCAACCCCTATCGCCTTAAAAATCACACCAAATGTTTTCTCGTACTCCTGTCCGTATACACAATATAAAATTATTTCGGCAAAATTTTCACTCGTTAAAAAAAATAAATAAATAAAAGTCATTGACGAACAACCCTTTCTGATATGTGTACATTAAAAAATGAATAACGAAGTGCGATAAGCTAGGAGGCGAACAGACACGTTTTAGCGCCTCATCCGGGCACTTTTTGTGTTGGTCCGGCTATAAAAGTTATTCTTGTTACCATATAAACACAGGAAGAAAGATTAAAAGTTGATCGGAATTGTTTTTGCGGCCCGGTCCGGAAAACATTTCATTGGTCCGGTTTTCACCCATTTCTCCGGAGAACAAATGAAAGTCAGTTGTTCAATTAAACCTTATACATTATTCTTGTGATTGGGCTAGGCTTAACTTGAATTCACTGTACAGGCAAAGCTTATAAACATTTCTGGGTTAGACTTGAAATAACCCCCCACCATTAAACAATTACGAGTATTCGATCACAAATAAATAGCTTATGCTACTCATTGAGGCTTTGAACTGTTTGAAATAAAGAAGATAAAGAAAAGTATTAAATTATTTCCGTCGAAATTAACGATTTTCTGGTGTGCGGACTTACAACGCTAGAAACCGGGTTTCCACACCCGTGGTGGGCAGAGCACAGATAGCCCATCGTGCTATGCCCACCACGGGTATGGAAACCCGGCTTTTAGCGTTAGAAGCCTTCAGACTTACCGCTGAGCCACTGAGGAGCTACAGGGAGCGTTTGTTTGTTTGTAGTTAAGCACAAAGCTACACAATGGGCTATTTGTGCTATGCCCACCACGGGTATGGAAACCCGGCTTTTAGCGTTAGAAGTCTTAAGACTTACCGCTGAGCCACTGGAGAGCTACAGGGAGCGTTTTTTTGTTTGTAGTTAAGTACAAAGCTACACAATGGGCTATTTGAGCTGTGTCCACCACAACTATGGAAACCCAAGTTTGTAGCATTATAACTCCGCACTCTTGCTGCTGAGTCACTGGGGAGCTACAAGTAGCGAAAACGTTACTAGGACTACAGTCCCACAAGGCAATTTTCCTGGAGTAAACACAGTTGGTTTGTAATTCAAATGTCATTTGTTCTGACATGAAACATTTCTTCAGTGGAAAACTCATGATATCATTGTAAAACTTTCTCAATATATTCATACGTCCTCTTCCATCAATGAACTTTCGCTAGAATAGCCTAAGTGCTTTTTTTGTATGTTGTGAATATCCAGGTAAGGCCTTATTTCGACTCACATTGAAGTCAAGTTTGATGAAGGATGATGTTAATATCCAGATAAAGCCTTATTACGACTCACGTTGAAGTCAAGTTTGATAAAATATTTTGTGAATACCAAGATAAGGCCTTATTTCGACTCACATTGAAGTCAAGTTTGATGAAGGATGTTGTTATTATCCAGATAAAGCCTTATTTCGACTCACATTAAGTCCAATTTGATAAAGGATGCTGTGAATACCCAGATAAAGTCTTATTTCGACTCACATTCAAGTCCAATTTGATAAAGGATGCTGTGAATACCCAGATAAAGTCTTATTTCGACTCATATTCAAGTCCAATTTGATAAAGGATGCTGTGAATACCCAGATAAAGTCTTATTTCGACTCACATTCAAGTTCAATTTGATAAAAGATGTTGTGAATACCTATATAAGGCCTTATTTCGACTCACATTCAAGTCCAATTTGATAAAGGCAATTCAGACGTGTTAATTATTACATCATCAATCATACTATTTTGTGGATCCATTTTAACAAGTCGTAACCTCAAAGACACACTCTGTATTTTGGGGCTATGAGTGCGCTATAAGAGTGACTGACAATCCCACTGTTCGATTGGAGTATTTCAAGAGTTGGCGTTGGGTGCTGCTTTCTAGGAGTTACCGTTGCTCTAGTCTATCAGTTCAAAATGAGTGACGGTTAGCTCAGTTAGCTCTCGTGTAGCCATGCGCGAAATTCAGAAGCAAACGTATAGTTAATACAAAATATTTCACAGTTTATGTCGTGTTTATAAGAGCAGTTAAAACATAATCTATTTATATTTAGTTTCTTCTTTATAAATAACTATATACCTTACTTGTGGACTGACATATGTCAGGGAATAGTTTGTTGTAGCAATTTCTGGTTTATTAAAATAACAAAAATATTCATTGCATGAAGACCTAGATAACCGAAAAAACACGGTATCCACTTTGGTGAAACTAAATACCAGGACTAATATCTAGTAAAAGTTTTTATCCTTTAGGGCTCGGTTATCTTCTTGTAAAATTACATTTGGAGTAGCCTGTCATACCCTGTTTCAGAGAAGTTGGATGACGTATATCACGTTTATCGAATTCTGACGTGATCGAAAGTTCTTGAATTGAAATCGATCTGACAGATAGACATTTTCGGAATAAAAACTCATGTTTTTATTACACTCACGTTGGGACAAATACCACTCGTCACTATTAAGCTGGATCACAAAACTGTTGAGTGACGTGAGAAAAACATTGACGCGAGAGATAAAACAAAGTCGCAGGCCATTGAATTGCGGTGAACGGTCGCACACCCAATAGAAAACAGCTTTAGTCAACTGCCTTAATAACAGTTATTAATAATGAGAGATGGTAAAGAAACCGCTACTACTCCATCGGTTCACGAATTTCAATTATTTCTCATCGCTAAGCCAGCATTTTTTACCTTTGAACTTCATTTACACCAGAAATTGGTGGGCTGAGATATCTTCTTGACACATTAATTTGTGTTATGAAAATGTATGAACTACTGAACCAATACTAACTACTAACCAGAGAATGTACAATACATCCTGACTACGAAATAATGTCATTTTGTTCTCGTTTATTTAATTTACAAGATCATTTTATAAAGGGCGGTTACTTTAATAAATTTGTACATCTTTATATATATATATATATGGTTTATAATTTTTTCTTATCCTTCTGAACTGTGATCAATTTTCAATTTGGAATTATAATGTAACCATAAACGGTCCACTTAAATCAAATCTCACTAACCGAAGAAGCAAATATGAATTACACTTCTTTTCAAATGATACCCGTGGTGGGCACAGCACAGATAGCCCATTGTGTAGTTTCGCGCTTAACGACAAAACAAATAAACCACATTGTCCAAATTGAGCTTTGCGCATGATCAAAAATCATTTACACTTTATTGTAACCGTGGTTATCATCTTACATTTGCAAACTAAAATTACAAACTTAATACAGGAGTAAAATTAATTGTTGTAGAAAACATGCTTATGAAAATATTTGATAGGTGATTTAATGTCATTTAGGGTTATTTTATTCATTTGAACAGGGATAAATGTGTTTATCAAACAGTTTTTTTGTTTAGATCCTAACCGATATTAGAACCATATTTAAAACAAATAGAAATATATGTTTTTCAAGCGTGAATTTTTTGTCACAAAACTAGAAGTGAAATCTTTATTTTGTAACATAAAAAGTATATTAAAACAAGTATTTATACTAAATGAATTCTTCACTCCA
Source organism: Limulus polyphemus (assembly GCF_000517525.1). NCBI lineage: Eukaryota > Metazoa > Arthropoda > Merostomata > Xiphosura > Limulidae > Limulus > Limulus polyphemus. The sequence goes on from NW_013666040.1 coordinate 557,279, forward strand.
ATAAAAATGCACATTAGAGGTTACAGCAGATTTAGAAAAAAAATCTTCCTCTGTGTAATTATAAGATAATTCTCTCCTTGTTGGAAAGGTTCCCTCAGAACGATCTCAAAAAAGAAATTATGTAAACGACGATAAACTTTAACGAAAACTTTCTACTCTACTCATTATTGTGTTATTTACCTACATGTTCGTTTGTAGTTTATATTCATGTGCTTCAAATAAGCTTACACTGACAAAATAAAGCTGTTATTTACATTTTCACCATAAGCCTAAAACCTGGTTATGGGCAGTGTTTTCCGTTTGGCCTTGAGTTAGCATATTCATTTAACGAGGCATCTCCATCGTGCCTTAAGTAGTTGACCAGGTGTTGAGAGGTATAAATGGTTGGTGCAGTCTCGTTAACTGAAAACAAAATAATCTCCTTTTATCATGCCCCCCAGTGGCACAGCGATTTATAATGCAAAAACCGGGTTTCGATACCCGTGATGGGCAAAGCACAGATAGCTCATTGTGTAGCTTTGTGCTTAGCAACAAACAAAGCTTTTATCATGATAATTACACGTGATGAGTAAGTTAGTAGGGGACCAATGCCCGTACTCGTGTTTCCACGTTGTAATGAACTGATTTTCAATATGGCGGAGCATTTCAACTGTTCACCTGGATGTTATCGAATTACTTTTTTTTATATAAAAACGAAGAACTAACAAAAACAACAATGAAAGAATTAAACAACAATGCTTTACTGTGTTGTACAACAGTAAAGGGCTTGTAGTAAAACAAGTTAGACCAGAAATATCTTTGCCAGCCTATTAATGTTGACCGAAAAAACTGTATACGTTGTATAAGCTACTCTTAAGTTGACACTACGGTCTAGTTAGTAATTATTCTCATGTGGCTTTGCCTCTATTAGGCCTTAAGATAACCTCATAGAGTATATTCAACTCTGGGGTCATGTTCATTATCTTAAATAAATAATTATCTGAGGATATATTCATCCTATACATAATCTTTAGTGCATATTTCTCAGAGCGTTCAACCCCGAAACTCATGTGTTACTTCTAATACACAATTTATCTGAGAATGTGCTCAAACCTCAGGACCATTTTTATTATCTTCCATGTATAATCCTGAAACAATATGTCCAACCCTGAGAATCACGTTTATGATTCATTAATTAGAAATGATAAAATAATATAAAGTTAACGAAAAGATGTATAATAAGTTGATGTCCCCCAATGGTGGGTCACTGGTAAGTTTACAGAGTTACTACCCTAAAATCCGGGGTTAGATTCCCTGCAGATAGCCTATTTTGTAGCTTTACACTAAGAAAACAACAACAACCTGATTACAATATTGTGCCAGCGCCAAGCCTTAAATATTGAGGATCTACATTTTGTTTGTTTTTTTCTCTGATTGGTTGACATTTAGTTGCTTAATTGATTAAAATGATTAATTGTAGAGTTACTTATATTTAATGTTATTGTCGAGAACGTTGACCTCTTTTTGAAATACATAATTTGGTAAACCCGAAACAAAAGACACACCCAAAAACAATGAATATTTTTATTTGTTTAAAAAAAAATGGAACTAAGCACGTGTTTCTTTTTATTGCTCCAAAGCTTAGTATTGTTTCAAAACCAATCGTCAGTTCAAGCACCTTTTCTCCCAAACTAAACTAACGAAAATAACAGAATGAACCGAACTTTGCAAACAGTCAAGTGCAGCCGTTTGCCTTTGAATCTCTAAAGCATAGATAATTTGATTTAAGAGGCAAGGCTGCAAATTCGGATACTTAACATTGTGCCCACCACATGGATCGCACCCCACATTTTTGCGTTATAAACCTAAAAGTTCACCATTGAGCCATAGTGATTCCTTCAACATAGGTATGCGAGAAAAAAGAACGTTAATATATAAACACTACTCACGTACAATATCGAATAATTCTGAGAAAATAATAAACCTATTAATTCATTATATTTGTGAAACATATGAAAATCTACCAATATTTCCAGTTTGTTTGTTATTTAGTAAATATTTTACCTTTTTTTACGTAGCGTTCTTCGAGGTTTATTATTATAAACTTTTTGTTTCAAACACTAGGGGGTTCTACTTTTTAGCAAGGATTTTCCAGGAATATATTCAGTAGAATAGGCTTACCTTCAAAATACAGGTTAGACTAGCTATTTATTGCACGCCTACGGACATCTACAACAGTTAAACTAAATTGGACGCAAACTATCGCCCAGTAAGAAAATAATAACATATTTTTGGATGTAAGCGCTACTGATTGTCTTGTCTGTGACTGTCTCGTGGATTTTCCTCAACACTTTATGTAATCTTTCAGCAGCAACAGGTGTATTTCTTGTGTGTTTACCGTGTTTAAATGAGATCACAATAACAATTAACACTACATTTACCTCCTCGCCGGTTAGCATCTCTGAAAAGTAAAAACCACATTTGGTTTTATGTGGTAGGACACCTAATAACGACATTTAACTCGTAGCTTTCCTAACAATGATACTATATTTGGACCCACATGTTAGAACCCCCTAACAATTAAGACCACATTTGGTTTTATGTGGTAGGACACCTAATAACGACATTTAACTCGTAGCTTTCCTAACAATGATACTATATTTGGGCCCACATGTTAGAACCCCCTAACAATTAAGATCACATTTAGCTCCACGTGTTAGCAGTCCTTATCGATACTAACACATTTAACTCGGAATGGTAGCATTCCTAATAACTAAAACTACCCATGTAATAGCACCCATAACAACTGACACACTTAGCATCATGTGGTAGCACCACTAACAACTGACACACTTAGCATCATGTAATAGCACCCCTAACAACTAAAACTACCCACGTAATAGCACCCCTAACAACTGACACACTTAGCATCATGTGGTAGCACCCCTAACAACTGACACACTTAGCATCATGTGGTAGCACCCCTAACAACTGACACACTTAGCATCATGTGGTAGCACCACTAACAACTGACACACTTAGCATCATGTGATAGCACCACTAACGTTTTTTGTTTTTGTTTTCTACTAACCTTATGAGGAGTTATTTTACATTTCAATATCTAAATACATACCACATTGCTGTGAAGATTAAGGACCATTCTGGCTATGAAGAAAAGTTTGTGTGGATATTTCTTAAAACGGAAAGTTGTTAGGTGTTGGGTTTCCTAAGAAATCGAGAAAGGTGTTTTCAAACCCGGTGTACAATAAAACTATCCTTCCGTGAAGAAGATTTTTAGTGGTAAAATACGTATTTAAACATACTAGCAGATGTACCAGTGCGATGCAAGGTGAGAGATTTATGTGATTCATTTATTGATTTTATATAATTATAAAATTAATGATTTTCCAATTATGTATATAAATAGTGTTTCTGTTTTTTGTCCTAAGTATGGCAGTAATGATTGAAAGTACATCTCATGTAATGGAAGAGGAAACTGGAGTAATCCCATCAGTGCCCCTAGCTGCCAACCCCACTGAAATAGGAAGCTGGAAAAAGCCCATAAGTACCCCCTAGCGACCAACTCCACTGAAATAGGAAGCTGGAAAAATCCCATAACTACCCCTAGCGGCCAACCCCACTGAAATAAGAAGCTGGAAAAATCCCATCAGTGCTCCTAGCGTCCACCCCCACTGAAATAGGAAGCTGGAAAAATCCCATAAGTACCCCTAGCGGCTACTCCCACTGACTGATCTATATTTAGCCAGAAATGAAGTTATAAAATCTATGCATTTTAAAAGAAAAATTGTTTCTTCTTGACACATCCCGAATCATTCCTAGTTGTTTAAACCATATTTGACATAATTAATGCCAAAGCCTAGGAGGATTTAGAGGATAAACATTTTTCATGCCATTCTCTCAGGAACAAAACTCACTGATGGAGATACATCTTCTAACAATTCAATGATTCCAAGCATAGAGCAACTGTGGTTCAACAATATACCTCAGGTGCAAAACTCACTGATGGAGATACATCTTCTAACAATTCAATGATTTCAAGCATAAAGCAACTGTAGTTCAACAATATACCTCAGGTGCAAAACTCACTGATGGAGATACATCTTTTAACTATTCAATGATTCCAAGCATAGAGCAAATGTGGTTCAATAATATACCTCCGGAGTAAAACTCACTGATGGAGATACATCTTTTAACTATTCAATGATTCCAAGCATAGAGCAAATGTGGTTCAATAATATACCTCCGGAGTAAAACTCACTGATGGAGATACATCTTTTAACTATTCAATGATTCCAAGCATAGAATAAATGTAGTTCAACAAGATACCGGTGATAAACAGGCCAATGGACCAGTCATAATCATGGCTTTGTCTGTAAGAAATCCTTATACGAACGGGTTTACGTACGACTTAAGAAAGTCAAAGGGCGATCAAACAACTTGACTGAATTGTGGGGAAGTAATAAAAGGCATTTAGAATAATATTCCACTATCATGCATTGATAAAGTGTAAAATAGCATGAAAACAAGGTGTAATACTCTGTGTAAAATAGACCGCTCACAACATTAGTGCGTTGTACAACTTATCTGCTTTTCCTATTGTATCTTTTACGAAAATGTTTTGTACCATTAGTTGACATTATTCATTTTTTGTGACTATTGTACGTGTATCGCTTTTGTTTACACAATTATTTCTATTGCATTAAAGTCATTCGTCAGTCAACATTTTTCTTTGATTTTTATATTACACTCTTCAGTCAACATTTTTCTTTAATTCTTATATTAACCTCTTTAGTCAACATGTTTCTTTAATTCTTATATTACACTCTTCAGTCGACATTTTTCTTTAATTCTTATATTACACTCTTCAGTCAAAATTTTTCTTTAATTCTTATATTACACTCTTCAGTCAACATTTTTCTTTAATTCTTATATTACACTCTTCAGTCAAAATTTTTCTTTAATTCTTATATTACACTCTTCAGTCAAAATTTTTCTTTAATTCTTATATTACACTCTTCAGTCAACATTTTTCTTTAATTCTTATATTACACTCTTCAGTCAAAATTTTTCTTTAATTCTTATATTACACTCTTCAGTCAACATTTTTCTTTAATTCTTATATTAAAACAGCTTTCTATCAATCTTCTCATTTTAGTAATATCTGGCACTGCATTCAGACAATTGGGTTGAAATAAAAGATTATATATATATTTCTCTTTCTTAAATACCCGAGTTAAGTGTAAAGAACTGTGTTTCTTCACCATTTTTCCTACAACTAATCCTTTCATTATGCCACAGTTGGTTTGGTTTGTTTTGAATATCGCACAAAGCTTTCGAGGGTTATTTGCATTAGCCGTCCCTAATTTAGCGGCCCGGCTTGGCCAGGTGGTTAAAGCAATCTGAGGTTCGCGGGTTCGAATCCCTGTCACACCAAACATGCTCGCCCTTTCAGCCGTGTGGGCGTTATAATGTTACGGTCAATCCCACTATTCGTTGGTAAAAAGAGTAGCCCAAGAGTTGGCGGTGGGTGGTGATGATTAGCTGCCTTCCCTATAATCTTACACTGCTAGATTAGGGACGGCCAGCGCAGATAGCCCTCGTGTAGCTTTGCGCGAAATTCAAAAGCAAACAAACAAAACAAACCCTAATTTAGCAGTGATAGATTAGAGGGAAGACAACTAATGAACATCATCCACCGCTAACTCTTGGACTAACATTTTGTCAACGAATAATGGGATTGATTGTCACATTATATCGCCCCCACCGCTGAAAGAGTAAGCATGTTCGGAGAAGGGGATTCTAACCCACGACTCACACATTGCGAGTCGAGCGCCCTCACCATTAGGCCAGGCCAGTTCTTAGTATGCTACAATTAAGTAATGTCTGGCTTGATTCGTTATTTATGCAGCTGACTAAGGAATGTTTCCTTGAGGTCATAACTGTATAACACAAGCGCGGAATCTTTGAAATCTTTATCATTATAATTAAATGTAAACACGAATGTACAAGAGCCTGAGAAAATAAGCACATTTCATTTTATTTATCTACTAACTTGTACATTTTCGAAAGTTGTCTAGTTGAAGTAGAATCTTTAAAATTCTTGACTAAAAAACATTAAACAAATATAATTTTGGGAACTTTCAAGAATATTCTCATGGATATTCTCTCATCACTCCTTCTGGAATATAATCAATCTCTGGAGTAAAATATGACTTTGGGAAAACATGTTCCCACGAAAGTTTCATACAGTTATTTCTTTTTGAAGTACATTCTCAAGTGGATCATGATTTGGTTGCGACAGGAATGTTACCATCTAACCACGTATATTGTTGTTGTTTGTTATTAAGCCCAAAGCTACACAAAGGGCAATCTGTGCTCTGCCCACCACGGGTATCGAAACCCGGTTTCTAGCAGTATAAGTCCGCAGACATACCACTGTGAGCAACCAAGTATATAACAATAATAAATATACATACCGAATACTATTTTTATATCTAATCCGACAATAATTACTGTACAACGTGTTTACCTTTGGTTTTTGTTTTATTATATTATGAAATTACCTGGACATTGACTTAAAAACTAAATTATCTGCGCTAAGTATGATTTTAACGTATCTAACAGAACAGAAAACAACAACCCTAGTTAGATGTCTTTATTTGTTATCAGCTTGGTTAATTTCCCAGGAGAAGAGACTCCTAACTGATAGCAGTAAAATAACGTCAACAAGTATTACTCAAAGGTTTATAAATATAAGGTGCAGTAAAGACTAAAATACATCTAATAAAAGAACACAAGCTTTCTGCATGCACGAGTGCACTGAATATCAAACACGTCTGGGTAGCAATCTTGGCTCCATGTTACAGATGTTATTTTTGCCTTCCTCTTTAGAAACAGGATAGGTACTTTTAACTGTTTACGCTACACATCTCATGTTTCTAAACATAAAATTTTGGTTGGCTCACATATGGTTGAAATGGATACGGCCAGATTAACTGATAATTTACCGCCCTTCAAGCAACAATGAAGAACTAATCAGTGCTGAGATTAACTGATATGTTTCTTTGTCACATCTGCCAATCAGCTATCGGTATCAGGAATTGTACTTTGAAATTACACCTTTTGATTACTTTATTTTAACATCGCTGTGAAGTTTCGAAACCACCAATGATTGAAAAGCACTATAATACCTAGTTACTTTTAACAAGCTGTTTTAACTTATAGGTCTTATTGTAATCTAAACAATCATTTAATGTTTGTTTTTTCAATATAATAAATACAATGGTTTTAAATGAAACGAACTGTAATGCTTTCATTGCTATATAGCAATAGTTTTTTTTTTCTAAACAACCATTTAGATATTTACTTAGCATTAGGGTTTGTTTTTGATTATCATAGTCCTACCTTGAAAAACATTTTCGTTCGTTTTATAACACTGTCTATGTGGTATACAATGCCATTTTTGGTAGTCTGTTAGCCTATGCGATTACCTGAGGCTAAATATTAGTTTCGTATTCGTTCGTTTTATAACACTGTCTATGTGGTATACAATGCCATTTTTGGTAGTCTGTTAGCCTATGCGATTACCTGAGGCTAAATATTAGTTTCGTATTATTTATAGTATCATTTCTAATCCAAGAATCGAATACCAACCTCTAACAAATGGTTCTTTTCATGGCTTGTGTAAATATTAAAGTAGATTAAGAGCCAAAGCGTAGGATAAAAACTAATTAATACCTACTAATATGAATTAGATGATTCAGTAACTAACTAGTAATTAAACTTACGTGATCGTATAGGTTACTAACCATGAGAACAATTGATATCCCATCGCCACCACCTTACCACGATCACTTGATATATATATACATTATACTTGTAAAGATAGTAAACTATGAAAAAGCAGTCAACCATTTATATTCGGTGAAATTAGCTGATGTAAAAGTTATTTCCAATCCATAGCTATTGGATATTCTAACGTATTGAATGCATAAATTTTCTTTGACTAGACTAAAAAAAAAAGATTAAAGCTTTTCTTTTCTTGTTCATTTAATAAGTTAAAACTTTTAACAGACGCCTGCCTTTATTATTTAGTGAAATGATTAGCATATTTGATAAGCTATTCTTAGTAACTCATTAAATATACTGGGATACTGGAAAAGATAAACTCTTTCTTGGAGACAGAATATATAAATATGTTGGATAAACCGTTGTCATCATTATACATTGAATAGACGTAGCATGCAATAAACTATTATCTTCCTTTTTTACACTGAATAAAATAATATATTGAATAACATAACATCTTCTTTACACATTAAATACATTAACATATTGGATAAGATAACCTCCGTCTGACTATTGAAATAGACTACCATGTGGGATAATATAACCTCCTTCTGACACATTAATTAGACTAGCATGTTGGATAAAATAACCTCCTTCTGACACATTAATTCGACTAGAATGTTGGATAAGATAACCTCTTTCTCATACATTAATTAGACTAGCAGGTTGGATAAGATAACCTCGTCCTGACACATTAGTTAGAGTAACATGTTGGATACGATAACGTCCTTCTGATACATTAATTAGACTACCATGTGGGATAATATAAACTCCTTCTGACACATTAAATTAGGCTAGCATGTTGGATAAGATAATCTCTTCCTGACACATTAATTGGACTAGCAGGTTGGATAAGATAACCTCCTTATCACACATTGATTAGACTAATAGGTTGGATAAGATACCTCTTTCTCATACATTAATTAGACTAACATGTTGGATAAGATAACCTCCTTCTCATACATTAATTAGACTAATAGGTTGGATAAGATACCTCTTTCTCATACATTAATTAGACTAACATGTTGGATAAGATAACCTCCTTCTCATACATTAATTAGACTAGCAGATTGGATAAGATAATCTCGTCCTGACACATTAATTATAGTAACATGTTGGATAAAATAACCTCCTCCTGACCCATTAAGTAGACTAGTATGACGGATAAAGCTAAGATATCATTATAACATATCTAGAGCAAGGAAATGACATTCTTATCTTAATCAGTGTGTTCACGTGTGCTATGAGACCTTTGTTCATTTTTTTTGCTGAATGTGTTAAAATGAAAATGTGTTGTAATTGTGTTTGAAACGAATTCTGTAAGACTCATATATTGCTTTGATTTAATGCGTCAAGAACAAAAGCGTGTTGAGCGTATGTGTCTGAGGTTAATTTTGTAAGGTTTATATACTGTTTGTTTCTTGAACGTTTCATAAAAAAGTGTTTGAATTGTGAATCTGAAGCTACCTTTACAACGCCCTCTATGTTGTTTTTTGTTAAACGTTTGTTTGTTTGAAGTTAAGCACAAAGCTGCACGATGGGCTATCTGTGCACTGCCCACTACGGGTATCGAAACCCGGTTTCTATCGTTGTAAGACCGCAGACATACCGCTGTGCCACTGGGAGGCTTGTTAAACGTATTGTAACTCTATGTAACCCTTATATATATACATATACATGTAAATATATTACTGTAACAAATAAAGATGTTGGAAGTATTGTTTGAACCTATTTATACGAACCCATGTTTACATTGTTCTACCTTAACCCTCAAACGACTCTTTTCTCAATATTGAAAAATAAAATTATGAAATACTTTTTTTCGCTTACTTATGGTGTTTTTTTTATAAGTCCATTTAATTAATCTAATTTTTAGAGTTAAGTTGCCAGAGTTTTAAGAAATGCTGTTTTGAAAGCTTTCGATAAATGTAATGTAATTTAGCATGGCTTTAACAATTGCTCTCTTTGTCGTGCTCTTATCATATATTTTAAAAGCCTCATACTGATAAGATATGTATGTCCAGATGGCACTGCTTTTCTCCTGTCCAGATGGCGCCTCTCTGAAGAGCAAAGATAAGTTTCTTGAAAAGGATCATTCTCTTTGCTATCTGCGTTATATTACTTTCACAAGTTGTTGCTCACTACATCATCATGTAAAACATTTTGAAGATGAACGCACGTGAACATGAGTGCAGAAGAAACCGTCTATAGATAAATAAAACATATTTCTACAGTACTGGTACTGTGAGAATGTGTTCCTCACATGATACACATATCCAATTGCAGAGATAAATGGAAGAATAAATACCAGTAAATCACGATAAACACTTTTTTAAAAAAGTATCAATATTACTTTCTCTCAGTTTTGTGCAAATATTTGCTTACTGGAAATAGAGAAAAATAATAGAAAAAAAGAGAGGGATATGACAGCTACTAAAAATTATTAGTCTTAAATACTTTTTTCTACACTGATGCCCGTAATCAGAGTAGTAATCCCGCCCTTGTAACTAGTTTGTTCTGAACGGTATTAAAAGCTACCGAGTAGCTACCATTTTAGTGCTGTTTCTCTTTTCTTAGAAATACCCTGTTTTTAATTCGTAGATTCCATGACCAAATGTCCAAAATTTCAAGGGGTGCCGCAACGCAAACGTTAAAATAATATTCAACATATTTAATTTCTGTAGTACATATTGGTGTATAAAAGACATATTAATATTAGAAATAAACGATCTTATGAGACCAAAATGTTTGTTTTTGAATTTCGCGCAAAGCTACACGAGTGCTATCTGCGCTAGCCGTCCCTAATTTAGTAGTAAAAGACTAGAGGGAAGGCAGCTAGTCATCATAACCACCCACCGCCAACTCTTGGGCTACTCTTTTATCTACGAATAGTGGGATTGACCGTCACATTATAACGCCCGCACGACTGAAAGGGGGGAGCATGTTTGGTGGGACGGGGATTCGAACCCGCGACCCTCAGATTGCGAATCAAGCGCCCTAACCACCTGGCCATGTTGTTTTTATTTACAGCTTCATCAGGAGCGTTCACTAAAACACAAATCGAAACTAACAGTACATAAAAAAAGAACACAAAAATTTATTCTCAACAATTCTAGACATCATTCATGATGTTAGAAAAACACGTGGGTTCAAGAAGTCTTGATAGAAATTAATAAAACCCTATAACCCGAGCGCCTTCGAAAGGTGGACCTGAAGAAGAAATGTCCACCTTTCGAAAGGTTATAGGGTTTTCTATTAATTCTAGACAACATTTACTGCTAGCTTCCCATCGAAACAGAATTTTATAACAACCATTAATCAAAGATTTATCCACCTGGTTTTCGAACTCCTCTAGGCTAGACTCCAATTAGATCGTTTTGTTATAATTGCTTCACACTCATAGTTCACACTACACAACAATAGAATTTATATTTATAAACGTTCACATTAACTTTTGCAGCCTGGCTGAATGACGCTTCTGTTATCCGTCCGTTCTCTGTGATAGGATTTCTCTATAGAATACCTTATATATATATGATATACGCGTAAATGGTGAAGATAGCTCTTTGGATTACAGAGATTACCTGCAGGGCAAGTTAACTGACTCGGCTTTCTTTTTCTTTTTTCCTGTGGTTTAACTGTATACGTTTTTCTTAGTCTTAAGTTCGAGTCTTGATACATTATCAATTTCCTCACTCTTCACAGTCGTTCTCATAGTGCACGGTGCCATCCGATACCGATCGATAATTTAGGGTCTAATAAGTATGAATACACGGTTTACCTTTATAGCACATACAGTTTGCACTGCATTTGGTCTTAGACCAACTGACTAGCTAGTAAATACTAAACAAGTAACAGTTAATGTATGATTACAGGAACATTTCTGAGGAGTTCTTTCAAGATTAGCGAACTTTATTTTTATATACGTAAGTAGGCACCGCGACTTGATATGGGCACTCAAATCTCTCAAACTGATACAAGTACTATTTATTTTATTTTTGCTTCAGTTACAAGATCGTAATCAATCTACTTGCACGTGCTTATGTTTTTATCATGAAATATTTATACGCACGCACACAGATTTTTTTACATGGTTTTGTATTCGTATGTACAACATAAGTATGTTTTGTTACTGGTAGTGATATCAATCGTGTTGAGCGCGAAGTTGCACGAAATCTTGGACGACACAGAAATAGAAAGCTACAGTTTTAAACAAAGAACATGAATTTAAGTCAGTTTGTGTAACATGAATGCCTTGATATATATATATACTATGTTGAAAGTATGCTCAGGTAGAAATATTTTTTTTAAAAGTAATTAATTATAGATATAGATACATACATATAGCATTAGTTCGGTTAAGGACACACTTACTGATACTTCATTTCCTGGGTGTCATTCAGGCTGTTGGATGCATTTTTCAATCATCCTCAAATGTTAATCATTAAACAGATAAATCTCGGCACTGACATTATTGAATTATCAACTGATTTAATACGGACTAAAAAAAATGCACCATAGAAATAGACTCGGCTGAAGCAGGGACATCAGACATCATTTCAAAGTGGGCGTAGTTGTTATTTAGTTGCATAAACTAATGACCCGCCAATGTCATTATTCATCTAATGTAAGGTAGGATGTGTTTTAACTTTTTTCTTCTTTAAAAGGCGGCATCTCCTTAGAGTCCTGTAACGGTTTGTTTGTTTGTTTTGAATTTCGCGCAAAGCTACACGAGAGCTACCTGTGCTAGCCGTACCTAATTTAGCAGTGAAAGACTAGAGGGAAGGCAGCTAGTCATTACCACCCACCGCCAACTCTTGGGCTACTCGTTTACCAACGAATAGTGGGATTGACCGCAACATTATAACGTCCCCACGGCTGAAAGGGCGAGGATGTTTGGTGGGATGGGTATTTGAATCCGCGACCCGCAGATTGCGAATCAAGCGCCCTAACCACCTGGCCATGCCGGGCCCTCCTGTAGTGGACAACGTTTAGCTTATATGCTGAAGCTCAGGGCTAGCATCTTTTTCAAGAATGTAAACCCTACTGGCTTTCAATAAACGTCCAGAACAATCGACTCCTTGTGTAATCAACTTTAGACACTGCGGTGTTTTGTTTTGATTTAAAGCTGTACGTGTGTTTTCTCATAGTCCACTGAGGGGGAATCAAACCTCTGATTCTAGAGTTATAAATCCGAAGACTTACCGCTGTTCCACCGGGGGGGGGGGCTGATTTATATGCTCTTAGTGAGCATATAACTCCGAATTAGCCCTGAAGTTTGCCGTTACGTCTTCAGAATTGGGAGCGGATGGGGCCAGATCAACAATTAATTGGTTAAATTTAATTTACTTTAGAAACAACACTAGTAAAACGGGCACAAAGCCCTGAAAGAGTTGGTTCTGAGGATGAATAGGAAAGAACTTACTACTCGCATAACGTAGCAAGTTACGCAGAGGAAATGTTTAGCAGATTCTCTGGCAGACGCATACTGACCAAAGCAATCCCATTATCGATCACTATTTGTACATGGCACAAGGTCAGAGCGGTTGTATTTTAGCATAGTCTGTATGCAACCGGACTGTTCTACTTCAACAAGCTAAATGCACATTATTAGTTCTTTAGATTCCTCCCTCTGCGGCCCAGTATGGACAGGTGGTTTAGGCATTCGACTCGCAATCTGAGGGTCGCGGGTTTGAATCCCCGTCCCTCCAACATGCTCGCTCTTTCTGTCGTCTTTAGAACACAGTGTGTTAGATATAAGATATTGATACATTTTGGAAGAAATAAAGGTATTAAAATGTTAAAATTCAAGGCACTTGTGTAAATATAATTAAAATACTCCAACGATCAACTTCTTTTTAGGAAACAATTACAAACTTTTATTCTAAGACCAATCAACTGTCTTAAAACGGACACTTTATCTGTTTAAACAATCACGTCAACCTCGGGACTGTGAAAACAAAAGATATGCAAAATCACATATATATACACACACACAAAGAGAGCCATTGGCCATGCGACTACTTTGTTTATATACTGAATTTAGAGAAAGCCACGCCATCTGCATATTTTCTGACTTTCGAACCATTCATCCTTATTTTTTTTTAATTATGTACTAAAAAACGCTGATCGTTTGAGTATTTTAAATAGAGATAGTTGTTTAGCACTGGTTCTTTAAAAGTTTTAATTAAAGATGTTAATATCCTTACTGGACGATCCTTCGGATGTGTTGTGATGGTGTCGAAACTCACAGGATTGTTCGTTGATGAACCTCAACACAACTCATCATTTGGTCTTACATTTAACCTACCAAATAAAGAACTATTTTATAATGGCCACGAACATGCTAGCTTTAACGATCGGACACTCAACTGTTCCAAGGGGATGGATTAGTTTAAATACTTAAATAAATATTCTCGTTTAAAATGTTTAAAATCATGATAGTACACAAGCGGTTGTTTTGTTTGTTTGTTTTTGAATTTCGCGCAAAGCTACACGAAGGCTATCTGCGCTGGCAGTCCCTAATTTAGTA
>NW_013666040.1:571745-576401 GCF_000517525.1 Limulus polyphemus
CCACGACCCTCAGATTGCGAGTCAATATTGGTATTGACCGTCACATTATAACGCCCCGCGGCTGAAAGGGCGAGCATGTTTGGTGGGACGGGGATTCGAACCCACGACCCTCAGATTGCGAGTCAATAGTGGGATTGACCGTCACATTATAACGCCCCACGGCTGAAAGGGCGAGCATGTTTGGTGGGACGGGGATTCGAACCCACGACCCTCAGATTGCGAATCAAGCACCCTAACCACCTGGCCATACCGGGCCTACAAGCGGTTGTGAAAGGTGTTTGTTATATCTTATCTGAGAAGTCTCGGGAAAATGTCGTAACCATGCGAGAATGATTGCATCAACTAATAAATCATAAATATTATGAAATGACATTTTTATCACATTAGGGCGCAAAAACATGTTTATTTCACCGCTCTCCAACTTGTAGAATACATACACGCAAGGTAACTAACTAGCTGTGTCTATGAACACAGAAACAGTGAAAAACTAATCTAGACCATTATCTACCTCTTATAAAATCACGAAACGTCCGCTCTCCACCTGTTACAAATATGAATTTAGTTGGTGAAGTTTCATGTTAATTAGGTTATCCTAGATATCTAAATATAAGCTGCATTAATACAAAGTCATGTCAGGAATTAGAATAAGATCCTGTGCCATAGGTATAATCGCTCGTGCGATAGTAGTCCAAAATGGATTTAAATTAACACTGCTGAGGAGGAAGATGTCCTGGTAAAACTGAACCGTATCTTCTAACGACATACTCTTAAGTTTGATTCCGGAAAAATGCACAGATTTGATGACTGTATTTCGGGCTACAGATATATATATGAATTAAGATTGTAGTATTTTGTATTTTAAGTCTTGAATGCAAGGAAGATTACATTTTCTTAAAACATGTTTGATGGGTTCTCAAATTTTCTAGGAATATTTTCTTATAAACGAGGCCCGACATGGCCAGGTGGTTAGGGCGCTCGACTCGCAATCTTAGGGTCGCGGGTTCCAATCCCCGTCCCATCAAATATACTCGCCCTTTCAGTTGTGGGGGCGTTATAATATGACGATCAATCCCACTATTCGTCGGTAAAAGAGCAGCTCAAGAGTTGGCGGTGGATGGGGTTGACTAGCTGCCTCCCTTCTAGTTTTTCACTGCTAAATTAGGGACGGCCAGCGCAGATAGCCCTCGTGTAGCTGTGCGCGAAATTCAAAACAAATCAAATCTTATAAACGAGTTGGCAGGCACCTAGTGGTGGAACCCACTTATTCTTCTGTACAAAGGAGTACTCAAATTTACGAATAAGGAACGATTCTTTATTTCTATATACATACCTTCTTTAAAATGAAACAATATTTCTAAATCTTAAAAGAGTATTAAGCATGTGTAGACTTTGAATTAGTTGAAAAGTGCTTTTCTTCATATCAATTGTCACTACTATCCTAGATATGGTAATATATTACCATTCACGATTTCTTTGGTACGTGCCCCCCAGTGGCACAGCGGGTATGTCTACGGACTTACAACACTAGAATCCGGGTTCCGATAGCCGTGGTAGGCAGAGCACGGATAGCCCATTATGTTGCTTTGTGCTTAACTTCAAACAAACAAACAAAATCTTTGGTAAATAAAACTTCCGAAATTTAAGGGTAGTCAACACATTAATTCCTTCCCTATCAAAACTCATTACCATCCAAAAAGGTTTTTAATACGATTTAGTCGATCACACAGCGTAGAATACCAGAATTATTAACAAATTCGTTTGATTTTAACCCCATAACCCCATCGCAGGCATGCCGAATTAGCGTTACAAGTTTTCATGCCTCCCGTTGAGCCATCGGGGGGGGGGGGAGCAAATTTAATAAAAAATTTGCTGAATTTACTTTAAATGCTTTTGAAACAACACTACAGAAAGAGAAATTTGGTTCTGAGAATGAATAGTATTTTTAGGGGGAGGTCTCACTACGTCATTATAGTCCATGTCGCCATATCCTGTCATGCTATCTTATCTGACGACCATACATTTTGACTAGAGTCCTGCAGAGTAGTTTCCATTGTAAAAGGCTCCATCCACCATATTGCTGTCATAATCAAACCACACCGTCCCTCTCTTTTGTTTTCCCTAATCCATATAGCATATAAGAAAGACGGTTTTCCAGCGCCGATTTCAACAGTCTGATTGCACATAAACCCATAAGTGTTGTGTGTAGCGACTTGGCAGGTATGTTTTCGTATTGAACAACATTAATACCCTTTTCATTCTGCTTGTGGTATGCGACGGCTTAACGAAAATGTCTATGAAGCAGCTAATGTTTATGTTACTTGTGTTACTTTTGCAGATGGAAATATTTTTTTAATTATAATGCGCACTGTTGCCTTGAGGCACGTGGAAGGCTTTTGCCACTGACCTCTGTCTTATTCGTGGATCCTCACCTATTACAAGACAACGCACTTTTCTTACCACGACTAAGGTACGAATTTTCTCAGGTCTCTTCCTGGATGGTCTTGGTGTCCCAAGTTGATCCATATTCCTTTCTTTTTCAATGCCATTAAGAACAAATTATATCACCCTATTTATAATTGTATATCCCCGATTTGAATAGATTGTAATGATCTGAATGTATGAATATTTTACTTTGGAGAGGGCTATTATATATCATTCGCAAAATCGATCACTCTTTGGTGACATCACACTACCTATGATAGCTTAACAATGTAAAAATGTAGTTCTGATACATTCCTTTCCACCACGACTTTATATCGGTTGAAGTTGTCAGTGACTTGCTGATTTGCATATTTATTTTTATTTTTTTATATAACGTACTCAATCTTCTGTATTAAACCAGCAGAACTCAGCTATACGCGTGTCTTTAATTTTATGGGCCCGGCATCACCAAGTGGTTAGGGCGATTCACTCGCAATCTGTATGCAACCAGACCGTTCTACTTCCACAAGCTAAATGCACATTATTAGTTCTTTAGATTCCTTCCTTTGCGGCCCAATATAGACAGGTGGTTTAGGCGTTCGACTCGCAATCTGAGAGTCGTGGATTCAAATCCCCGTCACACCAATGCTCGCCCTTTCAGCTGTGAAAGCGTTATAATGTGACGGTCAATTCCACTATTCGTTGGTAAAAGAGTAGCCCAAAAGTTTACGGTGGGTAATGATGACCAGCTGACTTCCCTCTAGTCTTTCGCTGCTAAACTAGGGACGGCTAGAGCAGTTAGCCCTTGTGTAGCTTTGAAAGAAATTCAGATCAGTTGTATATATCTTATAGTATAAAGTTCACATGTAAGGGGTTTGTACATCCAAATACAATGAGCTCTTTTTGGTTTGGAAAACAAACTTTTGCACTTTTTTTTTGTATGCGTGGTGGTTGTTTTCTTATCAATAGAAGCCATGGAAATTTTTTCTATAGATATGTATCACCCTTAACATGGGATTTCGTATGGTGTGAGCATGGTGTATTTAACATTTTAACCGGAAATAAATTTATTTGCTGTTAAGCACAAAACTCTATATAATGGGATGTGCTTTTCCCACCACGGGTATCAAAACCGGGTTTTTCAGCATTATAACCCTTCATACTTACCTCTGAGTCACTGTGAGGGGTAGAAATAGAAAGTACTTTGATCTGAAATAACTAGAACTTACGAAGAAAAATCTCGGATTTTTTTCCTTTTAAATACACGCATGTTTGTTTGTAGTTAAGTACAAAGCTACACAATGAGTTATCTTTACTCTGGAGAGGGCTACTGCATACCATTCTGAAAACCAATCAATTTTTGGTGGCATCACACTATCTATGATAGTTTAACTCGGTTCCTAGTGTTATAATTCACTGTGTTATTGGGGCATAAACATACGCACGCACCTTCTTACACACATTGTGTATATTAAATCTTATTGAAATATCCCCCAATCACGCATGAACTGCACTCAATTTATTGAAAAAATAATACACTTTTATAGTCTTTTAAATGGTCTTATTTTGGAAACGAACTTAAAAATCTCAAATCAATAGCTATTTTATTGTCAACGGTTATAGCTGTTAAATTTTATGTTTTATATATATATATCCTTTAATTTTTGTTTCTTTGTATGGAATTTCGCGCAAAGCCACTCGAGGTCTAGGTATGTTAACCGTCCCTAATTTGAAATAACAGACTAGAGGGAAGGCTGCTAGTCAGAACCACTCATCGCCAAGTCTTGGGCTACTCTTTACTAACGAATAGTAGGATTGGCCGTAAATTTTCAACATCCCCATGGCTGAAAGGGTGAGCATGTTTGGTTAGAGGATTCGATCCCGAGACCTGCAGATTTCAGAATACCCGAATCACAAAATCATGTAGTAAAATCATCCTTTGAAGTACAAAAAGCTAAGCCAGCCGGGAAGACAAGAATCCAACACATTTTACCTTTTTATATTAAAATATAATCTCACCTGTTTCGAAACATTTTCAAAATATTATAAGCTCATTTTTAATCATCTTTAAAGAACTCACTTACGAAATATGCGATTCATTTGTTTTTTTATTAACCTAATATATGCTAAAAAATAGTGCAAGATAACGTGAATCAGATACTACAAGGTAATATAAGCTAAAAAATAGTGCAAGATAACGTGAATCAGATACTACAAGGTAATATAAGCTAAAAA
>NW_013666040.1:576957-577979 GCF_000517525.1 Limulus polyphemus
CAAGATAACGTGAATCAGATACTACAAGGTAATATAAGCTAAAAAATAGTGCAAGATAACGTGAATCAGATACTACAAGGTAATATAAGCTAAAAAATAGTGCAAGATAACGTGAATCAGATACTACAAGTAAAATGTTTATTCCCTAAAATGGATCGATCATGGCATTGTCGTTGGCTCAAGGGTCTGTGAATCAGAAAGTCTAAGTTTCGTGCCGCGACGTGCTGCTGAAAACTGACTTGACTTTCAGCTATAATGGCGTTATAGCCATGACAGTCAACACCCACTGTTCGGTTCTGAGTAGCCACGTAAGCAATGGGTTCTGATGACCCTTCATCCTTCTGTTCAGCTGTTATAAATTAGGGATAGCTATGTCTGAAGCTAAACTGGTGTGTTGCATAAAATGAAGTTCAGGTTGAAAATACTATACCTAAAGTAAAATACTATACCTAAAGTAAAATACTATACCTAAAGTAGTATGTAAACTCTTTAATTAATTGCTTGTAAAAGTTACTCTATTTTTCCAATAGGTGGGTCACATAACTTGTTTTGAAGTAGTATGTAAACTCTTCAATTAATTGCTTGTAAAAGTTACTCTATTTTTCCAATAGGTGGGCTACATAACTTGTTTTGAAGTAGTATGTAAACTCTTCAATTAATTGCTTGTAAAAGTTACTCTATTTTTCCAATAGGTGGGTCACATAACTTGTTTTGAAGTAGTATGTAAACTCTTCAATTAATTGCTTGTAAAAGTTACTCTATTTTTCCAATAGGTGGGCCACATAACTTGTTTTGAAGTAGTATGTAAACTCTTCAATTAATTGCTTGTAAAAGTTACTCTATTTTGCCAATAGGTGGACCACATAACTTGTTTTGAAGTAGTATGTAAACTCTTCAATTAATTGCTTGTAAAAGTTACTCTATTTTTCCAATAGGTGGGCTACATAACTTGTTTTGAAGTAGTATGTAAACTCTTCAATTAATTGCTTGTAAAAGTTACTCTATTTTTCCAATAGGTGGGC
>NW_013666040.1:578807-583421 GCF_000517525.1 Limulus polyphemus
AAACTTAATGAATGTTAAAAAAAAAGATGCTTAGATCAACTCTGTCAGTGTTGTTTTTTATTTTAAATTATCGATAACAAAACAAAAGAAAAAAACATGGCGAAATGCACATTACAAAATAAAAAACTCAAATCGATTAAAAAAGTATTACATTATTTTGTTAAAAAAGCGTTTAGACAATAATGATTTGAAACTGTACCCGTCCCACTAGGCATGCTCGCCCTTTCAGCCGTGCGGCGTTATAATGTGACGGTGCGTGGTGATGAGTAGCTGTCTTCTCTCTAGTCTTTCACTGCTAAATTGGGGACGGCTAGCGCAAATAGTCCTCGTGTAGCTTTGCGGGAAATTCAAAACAAACCAAAACTTTTGAAACTGGCGGTTTATACTTCCGCAGGGTCCCCGAAAGTGTTCTGTTTCAAGAGTAAATAAAACCAAAATTAAGAGAAACAAACATTTTTATTTCTTGCTTTTGAAGTTCATGTGTCATACTGTGTTGTAGCCTACAGAGTGCATGATTCTTCTCGTGATCCATAGCACGCGCACATTTTACTGACGTCACGACAGTAGAAATTGCTACGTTAAGCGTCCCTAATGTGACATCATTTAAGTGTCTACTAACTGACTGACAGACAACACACTATTGTATAGTGATGCGAATGGTTAAAGCAGGTGACTCTTCCAGGCTGCCTTCGGCTCTCTTTCGGAGACATTATGAAATACCGTTTCCACTGACTTTAAAGTAAACAACTCAACTCAACTTAGCAGTGGCCCTCAATGAGCCCTGTTTTAATGTTCCGTTAGAATGATAAAAAGAGATGAATTCAGGACCAACAACGATCGAAACACCAATAGTAGTTAAATAAAGCAAATACAATTGTACAATAAACACAGATATATCGGTACTACGCTCATGTCAATTGTTTTTAAGCCTCCCACCCGTCACTTCTCTGCAACATTCTTCAATGGCAAGAAGCGGATTCCTACGAGTTGATCTCTCACAGAAAAGAAAGATAATTCGGCTAAGAACGTTTGAATCATGGCAGAATTAACTAAAGCAATCAACTCAAACTTTGAATGGCTGCTCTACAGCAACGCTAGAATTATAAAAACACGAAGACTAACATTTCACTTTCGAAGTGGGAATTAATTTACATTATCATAAACTTCAATGAAAAATATAAATTCAAAAATACGTGATGGTAAAATAATAAAACACCTCATTAGTGCTATCGATATTTATTCAAACTTGAAACTAAACTAAGACAGGACCTGTTGTTCTGGTGTTTTTTTCAAATCTGCCAACCTCCAACTGTTATAGATGAAAAATATAAATTAAAAAATACGTGATGGTAAAATAATAAAACACCTCATTAGTACTATCGGTATTTACTCAAAGTTGAAACTAAACTAAGACAGGACCTGTTGTTCTGGTGTGTTTTTCAAACTTGTCAACCTCCAACTGCTATCATGTTATACATATATGAGTATCAGATCTCGCTGTTCAGAAGTAGAACGTGTCGTGCTTTCTGCTCTTTTCTTCGTTTTGGAAATAATCCACTTACTCCAGCAGCCTCGAGTCACCTCTGGTACAGATAGTCATAGTAAGCTGTACTTCCTCAACCGCCTGTAGTGACTTAGTGGTAAATCTAAAGGTATATATAACACTAAAAATCCGGATTTCAACACCCTTGTTGGCACAGCATTATAGCTCTAAAAAACCGGGTTTCAACAGCCGTGGTGGGCTCAGCACAGATAGCATATTTTGTAGCTTTGCGCTTAACAACAAACAAACAAAAAACTACCTCAAACTTGGCACATTTATCACCAGAGCTCTGAATAGAAACTTTTTCTCTCACTTATTCATTTGAAAATCGTTTTACATTTCTTTATTACAATTTGTAAACATGTTTACATATATATTTGAGACGTTATTAAAGAAACAGTTGTCATTGGTGTGATGTGAATGGGTATCAGCTACGAAATTGGAGATTATAACTGCGTGAGTTTATTTTTGTTGTTGAAAATGCAAGGTGTGGTGATCTTTAAGAAGTTATACAGCCGCAAGGTATGCTGTTAAAGACAAATATCCCAAAAATCAAGAAACATCTTGATATTATTAGCGTATTCCACGTAGAAACATCTTGCTATTGTCAATGTATTCCATGTAGAAACATCTTTATATTATTAGTGTATTCCACGTAGAAACATCTTGCTATTGTTAGTGTATTCCATGTAGAAACATCTTTATACTGTCAGTGTATTGCACGTAGAAACATCTTGATATTATTATTGTATTCCACGTAGAAACATCTTGATATTGTTAGTGTATTCCACGTAGAAACATCTTTATACTGTCAGTGTATTGCACGTAGAAACATCTTGATATTATTATTGTATTCCACGTAGAAACATCTTGATATTGTTAGTGTATTCCATGTAGAAACATCTTTATACTGTCAGCGTATTGCACGTAGAAACATCTTGTTATTGTTAGTGTATTCCATGTAGAAACATCTTTATACTGTCAGTGTATTGCACGTAGAAACATCTTGCTATTGTTAGTGTATTCCATGTAGAAACATCTTTATACTGTCAGTGTATTGCACGTAGAAACATCTTGATATTATTATTGTATTCCACGTAGAAACATCTTGATATTGTTAGTGTATTCCACGTAGAAACATCTTTATACTGTCAGTGTATTGCACGTAGAAACATCTTGATATTATTATTGTATTCCACGTAGAAACATCTTGATATTGTTAGTGTATTCCATGTAGAAACATCTTTATACTGTCAGTGTATTGCACGTAGAAACATCTTGTTATTGTTAGTGTATTCCACGTACAAATATCTTGATGTTATTAATGTTTTCACGTTTTCATCATCCAGTTATGATATTGTCTCTCATCCCGTTAGCGTGCCAAGACAACGCTAGCATGTTACCTAGCACTATCTATCTATCTGGATTTTGGAAAGGAAATGCTTTAAAATGTCCCTAACAAATAGAGAGAGAGAGAGAATTGTGTAAATGATTTAATCGATTGCGAAAAAGGATTTGATACAACAGATTTTCCTGTTCAGCCAAGATGTATAGATGAGCCCATGGATTATTTCCAAGTAAACGCTGTGTACACGTTGGAATTACCCACCTCTGTAAATGCTACCGGCCAGCTAGATATTAATATTCAGATTATACCTTGGGGAAATCCTACAATGGTACTGGTCTATTTAGTACTTGAGAAGGTTTATAAGAAGGAACACATATGTAGAATTGTAATATAGTGCGAGGTGCTCAAACAAACAGAACAAAAAAATGTTAAAAGGTCACAAACTACGAAAAGCAAAAGAAAGAAAAAAAATGTCTGTATTTGTGATCTTCAGCCGAAGAACACGTAATGTTAAAGAGGCATATAGAAAAAAGATATGCAAATTAAACCAAGTAGCAGAAAACAACAACATTCTTAAAACGGTTTATACAAATTTATATGAAAAAAAAACCACAAAGGTAACACCATCCTCCAGTGCAGCCCTCAAAGGAGGGCGGGGAACAGCTGTGTAACCTGTCTCTTCCAACGCTAATATCCAGGTTTCGATACCAGTGGTGGGCAGAGCACAGGTAGCCTATTGTGTAGCTTTGTGCTTAATTACAAACAAACAAACAAACTGATATCAAATAGCATGGAGGATAAGCCATAATGTAGGAGTGAAGTCTTTGTTTTGTTTTTTGTTTGAATTTATGCACAAAGCTACACAATTGACTATCTGTGCTCTGCCCACCACAGGTATCGAAACCCGGTTTCTAGCGTTGTAAGTCCGCAGACATACCGCTTTGCCACTGGAGGGCAGAGGTGAAGTATTAATTAGGTCGTCAAGAAATTAATGTCGCTTTTTTTAGATGAAAAAACCCGAACAACAAAAAATTTATTAAATGAAATAGTCTCCATTCTTATCGATGATGCTTTTCCATCTTACAATCAGGTTGTTAATGCCCTGATTAAAACAATCACTTGGCTTTGAAGCAAAGAACATGTCAATGTCCTCTTCAACACCTTCCACATTTGTATACGTTTTCCCATTAAGATGGTGTTGTAGCGAACGAAAAAGATGGTAATCTGATGATGCCATAATCTGGATAATATGGTGGCTGGGGGGAAACTTCCCAACCCAACTCCGTAATCTTGTGTTGCATCAAACGTGCCACATGTGGACGTGGTGGAGAAGAAGAACATCTTTCCGATTGACGAGTGAAGGATGTTTCTGATGAAAGATTTTATTTAAACGTTCCAGTTGCTGACTATAGATCTCTGCATTGACAGTTTGCTGTGGATTGAGAAATTCGAAATGAATTACTCCTTTGATGTCCCACCAAATGCAAAACATCACTTTCTGCGGATGAAGTCCAGGTTTTGGGGTCGGAAGTGATTTTTGTCAAGGCGTTTTTGACGTTTAATATTCGTATAGAGAATCCATTTTTCATCACCGGCGACAATTCTGTCCAAAAATGGTTCACGTGCATTACGCACCAGTAAAGAGGAAGCAACGTTTACACGTTGGAAACGATGATCATCGGAGAGTTCATGAGGCACCCAAACACCTTCTTTGTGGAGTTTT
>NW_013666040.1:583633-590367 GCF_000517525.1 Limulus polyphemus
TAGATGTTTATGTATTGTTTCATGAGAGACATGCAATTTCAGAGCCAATTCACGAGTGTGTTGTCTTGAGTTAGACTCAACAAGAGTCTTCAGAGCATCAATATTAATTCCAACATGTCGGCCCCTACCATCACAGTTTTTAAGATTAAAGTCACCTGAACGAAATTTGCTGAACCATCGTTGACACTTACGAACGTTCAAAACATTTCCATAAAGTCTTTTGATATTCTTTGTGGCTACAGAGGAGTTGTTTCCCCTTCTTATATTCAAACAGAATTACATTCCGAATGTGTATCTCGTCGTGTGCCATCACTATAAACCTTACACATTATATAAGCAGCACTAATGTGACGTTTAGGCGGTTTGTTTAATTATTATATGTGATGTATGTTGTTGTTGTTGTTTTTTTTTGGAGAGGGGGGGGGTTTGTTAATGAAAGTGTTCCAAAACGCGAAATCATGACTTCTTATTATGTGAAAGAGAAGCCCTCCAGTGACACAGTGGTAAGTCTTGGGGATTATAACGCAAAAAATCGGAGTTTTCGATACCCGCTGTGGGCATGACACATATAACTCGTTGAGTAGCTTTGCGCTTAACAACAAATAAAACTAGAAGGGAAGGGTTGACTCTGTGGTAGAACTCTGGATTTTGAAATTGGCCAGCAGGGTTCAAACCCATGCGATACAATAGATTATTCCTTGCATTTTTCACGTAGGGGTGCGTTATAAGAGTGACGTCCCTTAGCGTATATTTTGGGTGGTAAGGTAGGGCACTGCTGATCGGCTGCCTTCCCTCTGGTCAGTAGTTCAAAATTAGGGACGGCGAAAGATAGGTTTAGTAGCTTTGCCATAAAATACAATATGGACATCCTAAGGTTTATGAGTTTGGCGTGTGTGTGTTTAAGAAATATCGTTACTCTGTATTAGGCTAAGTAAAAAACCTGAGAGATATTGTCTGAAAAATTCTAGCTTTCGTAGTTTAAGTTATTATCTTAACACACAAACCCTAATTTTTAATTAATTGCCATAGCCCCCCCCCCCCAGTGGCACATCGGTATGTCTGGGGACTTACAAGGCTAGAGACTGGGTTTCGATACCCGTGGTGGGAAGAGCATGGATAACCCTTTCTGTAGCTTTATGCTTAACTACAAATAAACTTAATTATTATCTTAATATATAAAACTCTAGTTCTAAGTTATTCTCTTAACAAACAAACCCTAATTATTAGTTTTTTAACACGCAAACCCTAATTCTTAATCTCTTAACACACAAACCCTAATTCCTAATCTTAGTTTGTACATCTTAAGTAAACTAAATAAGAGAGTGAATGTGAAAGCCTTTCTGTGAACCATGTTGTCATATTTAGGTGTGTTTACGTCCAGCAACCAGCTATAGCAGATAACAACATATCTAGTGAAGAAATACCGTGTACAACTGAACCACAAATCTAAAAACGTGTCTGTAGGTTTGGTAGATTACACAATCAGCTATATTAACCAGCATATCTTAGTGATGTTAGATAGTTATATATATAACTAATATATATATATAACTTAACTAATATAAGCTAAAGGGTATTCTTATATAATCTACCACAATTCAATGCCAGGTTTTCGTGCTAACACGTTTTTTTTTGTTTTGTTTTTTACAGATTTGCTGTAGTTATCTTCCAGCTAACAAGGATGAAGAAATAATCCCATGTACAGTATCTTTGTTTAGACTTAATGGAAATAGCAAGAGGAAAATATTTCGAATATGATTCAAAATTTCTAAGAAAAACAGGATTCGAACCCGATTCTGTAAATATAGCTTTCAAGAGCATCCATTTTCTTTTTTCAGTTAAGAGGAGATATTACTTTACTGTTTAAAGTTTCTTCACAAAATTTTGTCTAGTAAACAGACAGGAAATGTCAGTGAGATTATAAAGATAAACGCGTAAATTATCTAATCCGCTATTTGACAACAAAAGTCTGCTTATAACTGGCAAGCCGCTAGACCGATTGTTACCAAACCTGACATGAGCCCTTAGGATCCGCTGTGGAGTCATATGAGGAGGATGGGGTGGATCACTTATAATCTTTCTTATTCCCTCCCGGGTGTGGGCTGGCCCTGTTGTGGAGTTATGAATTTGGAAACTATTTAATGTGGTTTGAATCCATGCGATACCACAAGATATTTCTCACATTGGGCTGGCCCTGTTGTGGAGTTCTGAATTTGGAAACTATTTAATGTGGTTTGAATCCATGCGATACCACAAGATATTTCTCACACTGGGCTGGCCCTGTTGTGGAGTTCTGAATTTGGAAACTATTTAATGTGGTTTGAATCCATGCGATACCACAAGATATTTCTCACATTGGGCTGGCCCTGTTGTGGAGTTCTGAATTTGGAAACTATTTAATGTGGTTTGAATCCATGCGATACCACAAAATATTCCTCACACTTTAAGCTGCGGGTGAGTTATAAAAATGGCAGCCAATCTCTTAGTGTGGATGGTGGGTAGTAGGATACTGTTGACTGGCTGCGTTTCCTTTGATGAGTTGTTCAAAATTAGAGACGGAGGCAGATAAACTTAATAGCTTTACCATAAATTCAAAATACAAATACTCTGTCACATAAATTTCATATTCTGTAGTTACATGATACTACAGTATATATTAAATAAATTATTATAATTAACTTCAATTAAGCTAAAATTTCTTACTAGATATGACGTTGGGTTGGGCGTTACCTAGCGGTCTGAGTATCAGAAGGTTCAATTTTCAAGCTGCGTGCGATATGCCCTGAAACTCTACACACTTTCGGCTTCGAAGGCTTTACAACCATGACAGACAGTACTGCTATTCGAGTAAGAGTAAGAATATAGGTTGAAGGTGTTGCTGACTGATTTGCCTCCTCTGGTAAACAGTTCTAAATTAAGCGGTCTCTAAACTGGCCATGTATTTTGCGATGTTGAAAACGCTCAAAGGGTATCATCAAGGGCATGTTTTGTACCAAGACGTCAGTTATATTCTATTAATTGTTTAATGTTAATTTTAAAACATTAATAGTTAAAATGTTTGATATTTATTTTTACTATTTCTTTAGGCTAACCAAAAACTCTTAAGTTGGCCGAAACTCGTGAGATGTTATTGGGATTACGACCGAAAATGTCTCTAACAGCGGGAGCCAGTACCTAAACAATGACTCACTGCATTCTAATTATTATAAGATTTTATAGCAATGTGTACTAGTAGTTAGACCGATACATTATTAAAGTAGCTATAGCAATTACTGGGTTTAACTTTTAAATCTGATCTATGTAGATATCTTGCTTTGATCAGAACTTACTAACAGGCTTTGAACATATACAAACATCTAGGAAAAATAATTTTCTTTCTACATATATAGTTTACTCTCAAATAAAATCAACACCTTATGTAATAACTTCTGAAGAGGTTTTTCGAAAGATTCGTATAACTGTTTTTTTTTCTTTCTCTCTCAGGCAATAAACCTCAAAAACCGGTGATCCCAACCCTTCACAGTTAGTAGCGAGCAAGTCGTGTTTCTCACGGTCTCTCTTAATTCTAAAAACAATCCACAAACTCGCATTCTGACAAAGTGTGTTCGTTAAAATTCAATAATTGTTGTTTAAAGTTATTTTAGAATAAAGGCTTAAATCGTGTTGAGATCATTTTGCTATTGTTTTAAGGTAGAGCTTTGTCCGGCAATTGTTACGTTCAACTTAAATTAAAGCTTATGCACACGTATGTTAAAAGGCCAAATAAGAGACCATTAGAATTCTGATATAGTCGCCCATAATTTAGAGCTAGTGACCAGAGGGGGAGGGCAGAACCAAGCACCAATAGAGCTCTGTCTCTCTGAGCTGTCATTTTTGTAATGCATTCACAACTGAGAAAGCGGGATGTATTCAGCCGCAATATATATATCTCGAATCTTATTCCCTCCTATCCGCAGCCCGACACGTTAACTACTAGCTACGTCACGTCTCGTCCATACCTTGTCTTAGGTATCATTGAAACTTTAGGTGATTGTGCGATCGGCATCTTTTGCGGCGCACTCTTTACATTTCCTTTTAATACATGTCCTCCCTTTTGTCAAGACACAAATATAAGCCCCCCTCCCCCATCGTCATGAACCAGATAAGACAGCTGAATATGAGATAGTTATCTTTACTTGGAATTACCTACCTTAACTGGGGCCGCGTTTTTTCACTCAAGTAAAAAATAAAAACGTTTCACCTGCCAACTACACATGGAAAAAACAACAAAAAACACTATCTAACCTTTACTTACTTGTCTATATTATAATAGCTCGTCTGTTTCAGAGCTTTAGGTTTTAAGCAAATGAGTATATATAATATACTATCTGCTGATCACGTCATATTCTGTCATAAAAGATTATTGGGGAGAGGGAGGGGGATTCAGATTTCCTATGTTCTTAATCGAAACATAATTTCTCTCTATGTCTTTTTTTTTTCACAAAGCATAGTTATTGTACTATGAACTCAGAATTAAAAGTGTACATTTTAAAAGAAAAAAAACTTAGTCGATACCAGTTAACCAAAATCTTGTCGATACCAGTCAACCAAAAACTAGTCGATACCAGTTAACCAAAAACTAGTCGATACCAGTTAACCAAAACCTTGTCGATACCAGTTAACCAAAACCTAGTCGATACCAGTGAACCAAAAACTAGTCGATGCCAGTTAACCAAAAACTAGTCGATACCAGTTAACCAAAACCTTGTCGATACCAGTCAACCAAAAACTAGGGTTTTGGTTAACTGGTATCGATAGTCTATACCAGTTAACCAAAACCTTGTCGATACCAGTAAACCAAAAACTAGTCGGTACCAGTTAACCAAAACCTTGTCGATACCATTGAACCAAAACTAGTCGATACCAGTTAACCAAAACCTTGTCGATACCAGTTAACCAAAACCTAGTCTATACCAGTTAACCAAAAACTAGTCGATGCCAATTAACCAAAAACTAGTCGATACCAGTTAACCAAAAACTAGTCGATACCAGTTAACCAAAACCTAGTAGATACCGGTTAACCAAAACCTTGTCGATACCAGTTAACCAAAAACTAGTCTATACCAGTTAACCAAAACCTAGTCTATACCAGTTAACCAAAAACTAGTCGATGCCAATTAACCAAAAACTAGTCGATACCAGTTAACCAAAAACTAGTCGATACCGGTTAACCAAAAACTAGTCGATACCAGTTAACCAAAACCTAGTAGATACCGGTTAACCAAAACTAGTCGATACCGGTTAACCAAAAACTAGTCGATACCAGTTAACCAAAACCTAGTCGATGTCAGTTAACCAAAACTAATCGATATCAGTTAACCAAAACCTAGTGGATACCAGTTAACCAAAAACTAGTCGATGCCAGTTAACTAAAACCTTGTCGATACAAGTTAACCAAAACCTAAATCAACAACAGTAGTCCGTTTAACAAACACAAAGAATGCTTAACGGGCATACTCTACAGTAAACTGAGTACGGTGCTCAAGTCGTGAAATGACCACGTATCGCCATGGTACGGTACGTCGTCACGTGTAATCCGTGAAGTGACTGTGTTACAGCTCTGTACAATTAATAAAAGTTTTGAAAATCATTCAGAGTTATATCTAGTATAAAATAAGGCACGCACCACACACACACACACACACACAGCTTGTAAGTCAACTTCATATGAATAGCACTAAATTTATGGTATCCTAGGTATTGACGAAAGACCTCGTCAGCCCTGAATATTTCAGATGTAGTATGGTTGACATACTGTTAACATTCCACTTTGTTTTTATTCATGTGTTATTAAAATGGCACGAAAACGCCATAATCTGACCAACTACCATGGTTTCACGTAAGAATAGAGCATTTGTTAACCTACGCATGCTGAAATTTTACATAATTTTACAGGATGGTCCGGAAAAATACCTTCTTAAATGTTTGCATTTAACTACCTATTTCATCCCTGTTTCAAAGTAAATTTTGTTGACGTTCTGCATGTGGTTTCTTTATTACCTAAACATAAACTTTACGAACACAATCAAGTTAACTTATTTAAATAGACTACTGTTTTTTTATAGGAAACAGAGTTTGTATTTCATTACAATAAAAGTGTTATTTTCATCTTATATTCACAAAAGCATTAAGGCTATATAATGCTAAAATCTCAGGTTCGATCCGTGTGTTGGGCACTGCACGGATAACCCATTATGCAGCTTTGCACTGAAACACAAACAAAACCAACATTAAAATCTGACATCAAACGCCCGATAAGGTCACTATTTAGAGACTACTAGACCACCGTGACCTGTTAGGTCACCCACTATTCAGAGGTTATGAAGAATTCAAGCTAATATCAACATTGCACCGAAATGAAGGTTTATTTTGAGATAATTTAATTAACTATTTCAATCCATTTGTGTTACTCATAATTCAAGAAAAGATACTTCATTATTGATCGGGAGTAAAAAGGAAAGACCATTTCATTTTTCAAAAAAGTGAAGTAAGAAGTTTCGTAAAGAGCGCTAACTGTAGTGTGTTGTAAAATTACTCATGCTAGAAATTTTCATAAAAGTGACCAGAAATTATTTCTTATCACACGGTCTCTAATATACACCATAGTAACAGTTGGATAATGTCATTATTTCTTATCACACGGTCTCTAATATACACCATAGTAACAGTTGGATAATGTCATTATTTCTTATCAC
>NW_013666040.1:591331-594547 GCF_000517525.1 Limulus polyphemus
ACCATAGTAACAGTTGGATAATGCCATTATTTTTTATCATACTGTCTCTAATATACACCATAGTAACAGTTGGATAATGTCATTATTTCTTATCACACGGTCTCTAATATATACCATAGTAAAAGTTGGATAATGCCATTATTTCTTATCACACGGACTCTCATATACACCATAGTAACAGTTGGATAATGTCATTATTTCTTATCACACGGTCTCTAATATACACCATAGTAACAGTTGGACAATGTCATTATTTCTTATCATCCTGTCTCTAATATACACCATAGTAACAGTTGGGCCCGTTGGGTCACCCACTATTCAGAGGTTATGAAGAATTCAAGCTAATTTCAATATTTAACGAAACTTGTTTCATTCTGTTTCTTTTCTCATCTCATTACAAATATGGCGCTATTGTGCGCAGTTTTTGCTGTATTTAATTACAGACAAGCAAACAATCTCAGAGTTTTAGTAGTATATAGATGTATTTCGACCAAATGGCGGAATTTTATTAAAATATCTTCAAAAGCCAGATTTAGAAATTCAAAAAATACCAGATTCTCATATCCAAAGAAACAGTTTGTAAGTTCTGGCCCTATTAAAGTCACTTTCCTTATATCTTGCCTAAATCTAAATCACTACCAAGACCCTATACTTCGTTTAGAGTAACGTTGAGATTTAAGTCACTGCCTTTATTTTTCATTTAGATTTAAATCCTTATCACTATTATTTTAGTTCTAAATCATTATGTTTATAGTGTATGTATAAACTTATAATCGCTTCGCCTATGCCTTTCTTATATTTAAGTAATTGTCCCTTTACTAGGATTGTCAAACGTCCGTAAATCTGCAAAAAAGTCAGTTACGTATTAACACTGTCAGTAAATACGTAAAAAGAAAAAAAAAGTTTTATTTTAATGATTTCAGTAAAGATATACAGTACGGGAAAAACAAAGCACTTTTCGTCTTTATGCCAGTCAAAAAACAGACCATTTTGAAGTGATAGACTAGCGAAAAGGCAGTTAGTGAACATCACACATCGCCTACTTTTGGGCTACTTAAACTGAATAGTGGTATTTGACAGTCATTTTTATAACGCACCCTCGGCTCTAAAGTGCGGAGCGCGACTTGTTTTTTTGTTTGTTTGTTTGTTTCTTTTTGCGGTAACGGGGTACAAACAACAGAACCTCAGATACGCAGTTCGGCACGACCTGGATTGATAAATAAACCTGTTGAAGGCTTATTTGTAAAATTTTGATAAACTGATACAATAACACTATAAAATGCAAGATTTACTCTGCAGGATTTGGGTTTATGCATATTAACAGGTCAATATTTTCATATTACCTTACTGTGGTATATAAATCTGTGTTAAGCTAAGGTGTTTTTTTTTTGTTCGTTTCCGAATTTCTAGCAAAGCTACACAAAGACTATCAGCCCATATCTATCTCTAATTTGAACTGATATAATTACCTGACCTAATAGTGGGATTTGATTGTCACTTTTATAACGCTCCCACAGCTCCAAAGCGTGAATCGTAATTTTGCGACAACGGTTCGCGAACCATGAACTTGCGAATTCGTAGACCAGGGACGCTAACTACTAGGTCACTCTAGGCCCAATAATTTTAATACTAACTAATATTAAAATGAGCGTTTTCTTACAACGAAAGGTCGCTCTTTATCCCATAATCCAGTGGTTCCAAAACTCTTTCAGTCTGATGCTCTCTTGATGTGAATAAAAAGTTTGAGGCCCCTCAACCTATAACTTTAGCATGGTGATTGAAAAACAGTGCCGTACTAAAAACAATAACATATGATTTCAGCATACTGTATCATTCAGTTAATTCAAACCTAATTTTTTATCGATTTATTGTTTATTCAGAATTAAAATTAATCCAGTATCTTTGTTTTCAGTCCATTTTTGGGCGGCCCCTAGGAGGACCGCGGCTCCCACTTTGGGAAACACTGCCCTAAATATATCCCACCTTCTCTAGCCCGCATTACGCTTGGAGAAAACTTAATCGTAGGTTAGTTGCAGGAAAGATTTATTACTGTTGGGAAATTGCCTGTTTTCGTCACAACAGACGAGACACTGCTGTAGCAGCTGACAAATAACTAGATAGGATGTTCTCGCTAATTTGTTTAGGTTTTGTTTGTATGTTGTTATTTTTTTTTGCGTTTCTACGGGTTGAGATTTGGAAATCATTGTTCGTGCCCTACTAGAAAGGTGACATACAGACCTGAGCGAAACCTCTTTTTTTATTTTTTGTTGTTATTAACTTTCCACGTAATAGGCAATTTGAATGACTTTTTTATTGTTAGATAATAATAATGGTCTTGGCTGTTGAAACCGTTATGCGCATGCAAGACGATGGTGTTAAGGAACCCAACTAAAACCGGATTTCAAAATGAGATGTTCTGTAATTACCAGTAGTATCAGAGTAAATTATTTCTTTTCTAAATATACCTAAGTTATATAAAGAGCAAAAACTGTCCATGTTTCTTTTTTTAGCAATCATTTAAAAGACTCATTAACCCTACTAGTATATATATATATATAACACTGGACGTCCATAGTTTCAACCCTAATTACAAGTGACCATTTGACTGTTTGTCCAGGCTGACTGTATGTTTTTGTACGTTTGTTTGTTCAGAAGTTTTCTAACCAGTTGACATAAAGAATTTTTTTTCAAACTCTTATTCTCCATAACAAAAAACGAAATTAATTATTGAGAGGTTTATGTCCATATTTATTATTTCATTCTACGCCCTTGTTTCAGATTTATCTGTCCTTGGGAAATGTCCATGTAAGTATAGCAAGCACTTTCGTTAAATCTATCAGTAACATTTTATATAAAGTTAAAAAGACATTTTGTCCAACTTTATATAAAATGTTACTGATAAATTTAACGAAATTACTTGCTATACTTACATAGAAAGACATTTCGACAAGGTTTTGTCATCATCAGGTACCATTTGCTGTTATGTTAAACTTATGAAATTTCATAAAACTGACATTAGTCAAGCTCTAGTTTTCAAACAACTGTTTGTTAATGTCCATCTGGCTTTTATATTCAAATATCTGTAATTCTTATCGATCTAAGTACTTTTCATTGAGCTATGAAACTCGATCAACTTGGATCTAAGTACTTTTCATTGAGCTATGAAACTCGATCAACTTGGATCTAAGTACTTTTCATTGAGCTATGAAACTCGAT
>NW_013666040.1:595023-609354 GCF_000517525.1 Limulus polyphemus
GCTATGAAACTCAACCAACTTGGATGTAAGTACTTTTCATTGAGCTATGAAACTCAATCAACTTGGATCTAAGTACTTTTCATTGAGCTATGAAACTCAACCAACTTGGATCTAAGTACTTTTCATTGAGCTATGAAACTCAATCAACTTGGATCTAAGTACTTTTCATTGAGCTATGAAATTCAACCAACTTGGATCTAAGTACTTTTCATTGAGCTATGAAACTCGGCAACTTGGATCTAAGTACTTTTCATTGAGCTATGAAACTCGACCAACTTGGATCTAAGTACTTTTCATTGAGCTATGAAACTCAACCAACTTGGATCTAAGTACTTTTCATTGAGCTATGAACCTCGACCAACTTGGATCTAAGTACTTTTCATTGAGCTATGAAACTCGACCAACTTGGATCTAAGTACTTTTCATTGAGCTATGAAACTCAATCAACTTGTAATACGTACAATGCACGTGTTTATGTCAACTTCTCATAGTTTTCAAGTTGATTATAGTTCAGTCAAATCATGACCTGCATCATAATGTGTGATCAGATCGACACCTTTACACGTGCTTACGATCAGAATATATTATGCTTATATTCTCTCAGTGGTGCTCTGTAATCATCAAAAAAGGGGATTTTTTTTTTACGCGAATTAATAGACATTCGCGAAGACAGACAGATTTTGATCTTGACAAATAATATAACAACCTGTAACGAAATAGACCATTTTGTTTCTTTTGTCGGATTTCGTCAAAGCTGCTCGAGGGCTATCTACGCTAGCCGTCCCTAAGTTTGAAGTGATAGACTAGAGAGAAAATAGCCAATCAACAGTATCCACCGCTAACTCTTATAGCACGCACGGCTCGAAAGTACAGAGAGCGATTTATTTGATTTCTATGAGGGGTGGGGAAGTAGTAGGTTAACGGAGCACGAACCATGGCCGCCCAGTGGCACAGTGGTATGTTTGTGGACTTACAACGCTAGAAACCAGGTTTCAAACAAACCCAAATCATGTATTGTTGTTGTTGTTTGTTATTAAGCACAAAGCTACACAAAGGACTATCTGTGCTCTGCCCACCACGGGTATCAAAACCCGGTTTCTAGCGGTATAAGTCCGCAGGCATACCGCTGTGCCACTGTGGGCCGAACCATGGAATCTTAAGTCTATAGTCTAACACACTTAACACTGCATCTAATTTCACATCTAAACATTCACAATATACGTAACAATGAAACACCTGTAACTTTATACAGTGACATTTATTGGTCACTTTCTCCAACAATACAAAGTTGTTGTTTTTTTTGTTTTTGTCAAGAAGTTTGTACTATTCATGCTAAATATTTGTTTAATCATTCACAATATACGTAACAATGAAACACCTGTAACTTTATACAGTGACATTTATTGGTCATTCTTTCCAACAATACAAAGTTTTTTCTGTTTTTGTCAAGACGTCTGTACTATTCACGCTAAATAGTTATTCTCCTGTAACAAAGCATCAAAACTTTATATTGTTCAAAACTGCATGAATACAAGTAATAAAATCACGTTTTGATAATCTGTTGAGGCCGAGTGTGGTCTAGAAGGTTAGCGTGATCAGACTCTACAATTCGAGAGTTCGTGGCTCACGGCCTCTTGACGCAAAAAAAAAAAAACAACTAAGAAACAACCAAAACGTGCCTTGTTCTTTTGGCATGCGGATGCGCTATAAAAATGACAACCAAATCCCACTATTTGATAAGATGAGAGTAGCACACGAGTTACTGTATTTGCTGGTGTATAAGACGATCCCCATGCATAAGAAGCCCCTGGATTTTTTTGAGTAAATTAAGTGTATTTCTTTGAGGTAAAAACCAGGTTTCGATACCCGTGGTGGACACAGCACAGATAAACCATTGTGTAGTTTTTTGCTTAACAACAAACACTTTATTGTACGTAATTGAAGAAAATTTCATAAATGGATTTCGGATATTATTATTTTTTTCTTAACCATGAATGTTTATTACTTAATTAGCACTACAGTTAACAACATGGCAGGGGCCTAAAGGTAAAGTAGACCTCTGTGGCATTATCGACATAACGGCGAATGATCTCCAGAAATGATGCTGATTTTTTTTTTTATGAACTATCACATAATATCTGCTCTGAGACAAAATGCTGAAGGTTTGACAATTATCTAGCAAAACCCGAAGATAATGAAATCTAGTGCTTTATGTTTTCCTATCTGTTTCTCAAGATGACCACAAATAAACACTCTGGGTCTCTTTACAGTTATTAGAATGACCGGAACTAAGCACTTGTGTCTCCTTAGAATTATTAGAATGACCGCAACTTAATACTCTGGATCTCTTTAGAGTTATTAGAATGACCAGAACGAAGCACTCTGGATCTCTTTAGAGTTATTAGAATGACCGGAACTTAACACTCTGGGTCTTCTTACAGTTATTAGTATGATCGGAACTGAGCACTCTGGGTCTCTTTAGAATTATTAGAATGATCGGAACTAAGCACTCTTGGTCTCGTTAGAGTTATCAGAATGACAGGAACTAGCACTGTGGGTTTTGAGTTATCAGAATGACAGGAACTAGCACTGTGGGTGGGTTTTGTTGAGTTATTAGAATGACCGGAACTAAAAACTCAGAATTACGGCTATGCTTATAAGAAACACACACACGTTTTTCTTTGTTCATGATAAACCAAAACAAAACATTCAGCTCTCAGAACTAATAGAACTAAGAACTCAGAGTTCTTTATTTGAGCTATTACAATAACTGATACTACATACATAGAGCTCCTTCGAGCTATAATAGTAAACCAAACACTCAAACCTCCTTCTAGTATTTCTACAATAACTGATACTACATA
Organism: Limulus polyphemus; assembly: GCF_000517525.1. Lineage (NCBI taxonomy): Eukaryota > Metazoa > Arthropoda > Merostomata > Xiphosura > Limulidae > Limulus > Limulus polyphemus. The sequence goes on from NW_013666040.1 coordinate 597,888, forward strand.
TATAAAAAGCTCCTTCGAGCTACACGAGTAAACCAAACACTCAAACCTCCTTCTAGTATTTCTACAATAACTGATACTACATATATAGAGCTCCTTCGAGCTATAAGAGTAAACCAAACACTCAAACCTCCTTCTAGTATTTCTACAATACCTGATACTACATACATAGAGCTCCTTCGAGCTACACGAGTAAACCAAACACTCAAACCTCCTTCTAGTATTTCTACAATACCTGATACTACATATATAGAGCTCCTTCGAACTACACGAGTAAACCAAACACTCAAACCTCCTTCTAGTATTTCTACAATAACTGATACTACATACATAGAGCTCCTTCGAGCTATAAGAGTAAATCAAACACTCAAAGCTCCTTCTAGTATTTCTACAATAACTGATACTACATACGTAGAGCTCCTTCGAGCTACAAGAGTAAATCCAACACTCAAACCTCCTTCTAGTATTTCTACAATAACTGATACTACATACATAGAGCTCCTTCGAGCTACAAGAGTAAATCAAACACTCAAACCTCCTTCTAGTATTTCTACAATAACTGATACTACATACATAGAGCTCCTTCGAGCTACAAGAGTAAACCAAACACTCAGACCTCCTTCTAGTATTTCTAATTATCGAAATAACTGGAATTAAGTACTTAGAACAATTTAATTACCCGGAATGACCGAAACTAAGCAATCATATAAAATGTTCTAGTTAACTGAATGAAGAGAATAAACAACCCACGTGTCTATTTATTTGTGAATTTCCTTTCCTCACCAAAAAGTGAGTTTCATAGGAGAGATAACACAGAGGCCTAATCAAATCCTTGATTCACTACAGTTTCGCCGAATTCACGACTCATCAATGCTGCTTGGAAGAGAGGAATAAATAAATTAGGCCTCGTATTGTGGTGGAATGTTAGCGGTTTGTTCGATTTTTAAATGTAATAAATTCTAGTTAACAAACGCGATCGTTCTCCTTTACCTTGATCAATAACAAATATATTAAAAATACTATTATGTCGAAAGTGCAACTTGAGCATAGAGTATCATCATAGACCATTCATAATACGGTAGAACCTTTAGTACCCGGCATCTGCCGGATCGGTAAAACAGTTCCGGTTACGAAAGCGTTTCCCTTACGATGTTTTTACAGGACAAGTTTTGACACTTTGTTAATGTTCTAAATTACAGTATTTCCACAGTATCTATAATGATAACAGTTATAAACAAAAAAATAAATGTTTTTTACCAACCTTAAACTGTATAAAAACATTTATAAGTACAGTGTTATAGATGTGAATCGCAAATAAAGGCGACTAACAACTGAAGTTTGCCGGCGGGAAAGAACGTAAACAAAGCCACAGCAGCGCCACTAAGCTACAATGAGTATTTGTAATTGAAGATATTGAAATTTCCGGTTACGAGAACTATCCGGATACAAGATGCCGGATAACGAAGTTTTTACTGTGCATCCCTTTACAATGAGTTAATTCAATTAAAGAAAATATACAATGTTACATTCTTCTTTGTAAACAATACAACCCGCCTCCCTATTCCTTTTACTCTTTACTAAATACCTTCAACAAGTGGGCTTTTTTGAGTGATTATTCAGTACAACATCTAAAGGCTTTAATTCTTCGTTACATTAACGTGTAATGTTATTTTCACTGTGTGTGTGTGTGTGTACACAAACAAAATAAGCGTTTGTTTGGGGTCTCACCTTTTATTCGAGACTCGCATTGATGCGTTAAAAATAACATCTAAAATTAAAATTCACGCATTATTCTCGTCTTTTTAACAAAAGTGCCACGAAATATGCGACTAACGCCTTAAAGTAACACCAAGGCACCTAACTTCACCTAAAGTTTCTAAAATAGCTGGGGAACGTGTTGCTCTGTAGCACGGAACCTGTTATTGGACTGCGTGGACTGATTGCCCCGCTGTTTTTCACCCTGACAAGGGGCTGGCCCGGCTTTTGATCTACGCGTCCTTAATAATAGATTAAGCGAACGCTACTTTTAGCAAATAAAACGCTGCTTCTTTAGAGACCGAACGGCCCCCAAAGTTTAGTACATTTTTCAAGCCGAACATTTTAAGTATTTTAAATTGTGGGGCTTTTTTTTATAAAGGGTAATTACAAATATTATTGCAAAAACTTGTATGTTTTAAATCCTGAATGCATATATCATTATTGTCTATCAAGGGACGTTTCCATTCAGAAGTGATGACTAAATATTCTTACCGGAAGTTTCCGTTATATTTCAACCGTAAGGATTTACTATTTCAAGAGATGACTAAATATTCTTACCAGAAGTTTCCGTTATATTTCAACCGTAAGGATTTACTATTTCAAGAGATGACTAAATATTCTTACCGGAAGTTTCCGTTATATTTCAACCGTAAGGATTTACTATTTCAAGAGATGACTAAATATTCTTACCGGAAGTTTCCGTTATATTTCAACCGTAAGGATTTACTATTTCAAGAGATAACTAAATATTGTTACCAGAAGTTTTCATAATATTTCAATCGTAAATGTTTACTGTTTCAAGATATTGTTATCTATTGTTACCAGACATTTCATTATCATTCAGTCGTAAGGGTTTACTATTTCAGGAGATGAGTGAATATTATTAACAGTTGTTTTCGTTGTATTTCAATTGTAAATATTTGCTATTTCAGGAGATGCCTAAATAGTATTACCAGGGGGTTTCATTACATTTCAGTCGTAATTAATTACCATTTCAGGGATGCCTAAATAGTATTACCAGGAGGTTTCATTACATTTCAGTCGTAAAGAATTACCATTTCAGGAGATGCCTAAATAGTATTACTAGGGGGTTTCATTACATTTCAGTCGTAAAGAATTGCCATTTCCTACATTCGAAAAGTTTGTCTTATTCTCAAAGTCCTAACCAATAATCGTTAGTAAGAACGTTTGAAAATTACTTATAAGTTAATACCAAAAGTTTATTACGTTCAAAATTAAAATTGTTCTCAATGTTTAAGGTTAATCATAGTGTCAATTCAGAAAAAAAAAATGCAAATTTTTAATTTCAAAGGCTTCGATATTCTTCACCATACAGATTTATGTAAAATATTCTTAACCCTAATTGTTTAGAAGCTATTACGTGTATTGTGACAAAACACAGGTTCTAATTATAATGATTTTTTGTTTTGTTTTTTATCATTACGTTATATTACTAACTATGGAAATGTCATAGGTCTTAAACCACTGATAACAGAATGAAATGTTATGGTTGCCTTAAAACCTCAGCTGGAGACAAAGTTTTAGTGATGTTAAGTTTTTGTTTTTTTTTCACTTTTCGAACACACGGAACATTACTTACAAGAATGAAAATTCAGTATACAACGGTTCAAGACAAAACGTTAGAACGCTTGACACTGTCCTCGGGTAGAAGAGTCTCCTCTCGCACGAGGGCTTCTCGCCCTGGACTGTACTTCTCCTAGTTCTGGTAACCAGCGGTTACCAATGCAACAAAACCTCATAGGGAAAAAGGCTGTTTATGTCCTTATTTTACAGAATGCGAGAACTTTCAGACGTAATTAGTATAATATAATCTGTCTTACCTGATACAGTATAACTGAAAAGAACTTACGTTTCAGAGATTTGGGGTTGGCCTGCTTACGGCGAGACATGGAGAGGATTAAATCAGTCAGCCTTCTGATCCAGCATGCGAATCACTGACGTTGTACGGAGCTTGTCTGACTGTCTTTGGACTCAACCGTCGCGGTCGTATATTTGCACCGCCTAGACACCGCCCTAGAACATGCGCAGTGAGCCTAACCTGGTAGTAGACTAAAGACTTTATCTTTATTCACCAACATTTGATAAACAGCCTTTGATATCCTCAAATCAATGAGAAAATGGTTTCCTAGAAACAATTCAACATATAAATATTCATCTATCTCTCTATCCATCTGAGCATAATTAATAATGTAAATTTATTTTGCCCTATTCCCTTTTATCGATACTTGCGCCTAAGCCTATAAATCAACAAATACATCCCAGTTATTTACAAAACACGAGAATTAAAAAGTTGAAAATTAAAAAAATAAACAGTCACTGCAGTTAGTTAATACATAACACAATATTTCTAAAACCAAAACACACTACACACGACATAAAACAAAATAATATTTTACAGTCTATAAAAAATACGGTTCTTCTTTCTTAGATAAACGCTATTGCCGTGTTTCGTTAATTACGATCTTTTTTTGAAATTGTTTCAGCGTTAAAACTCGGAAACCTAGTTAACAATATTCTAACTACAAAAAAACAACATTGGCTATTAAGAGATTGTTTTTTTTTTAATACAATCAGAAGTTTAGAAAGAACAGATTTAAACGATAACAATATTATAGAAGGTAAGGTAATACGTGCAGCATGTGTGTGATAACATTGTTAAGAGAAACCATTATGAAGAAAGGCTTAAATATAAGAATAAACACTACAGCTTTAAAATAATAATAATAATCAAATAAAAACACTGGGAATCTGGAAGTTATTGAATTAATTACAACAGGGAGGAGTTGATGTTATTATTTAGTGTTGGTTGATCATTGAAAATGGAGACGGTTTCTTTGATAACGAGTTCATAATCTGTGGTTCCAGAGTCGAGGATTTTAAAGTTTTTAAGAAGTATGGATTGCTTGTTACTCCCACTATATAATCAGATACCGGATTCTGATGGATCAGTTAGTTTATATATCCGCTTCCAGCTAAAATTCCCATGTACGTATTTGATGATGACATAGTTTTATAAACATAGGTAGCTTTACAATACCAAAAGCGTGTTTGTATACGACCCACGAGCACATAGAGATTGGTAGATTGTCTTTGGGTTTAAACAAGTTTTTATTTCTAAATGTTCACTTAAACACTAAACACTGCTTAATTTGTGAGTAATATGTTTTGATTATGTTTTGAATTTGAGATTTGAGTTTAAAACTTTGTTTGCCCATGAAAGGAGTGATAAGAACTAATGGATACCTCGAGACAGCGTGTGGCTTCTTGGTAGGTCCTATTTTATTTGTTAAACTAGAACTGGTAACACCTGATTGCCCATTTGTTTCTGTGTAGTTTTGGTTATTGAATATAAAATTAATTTTAGAGGCAGAAAATTCTAGAAGAGGTAAATACATCGCGTGGGCATTTTCCACATATGTAACATCTGCAGGCTCCTTTTCCAAAGATATATTTAACATTACAACTATATTCGAACAACTAAGCCATTAAAGCCTTAATGAATAGCTTGGACGCAGTCTCCCTCTTTACTGAAGTTTCAACCACAGAAGCCTGTAACATAGTATTAGAAATTTGCATCAAGGACCCCAACCCATTGATACACACCCCTGGCAACCAAAGGTTATAGTTAAATGATTCATTAGTCGACATTATGGGTCTTAGTGGACAATCGGGTTTGTATGGTTTGGGAGTTTCGTATAGTTGTGGTGTACGGGCGTAAATATACACTGAAATTATGTTTGCTTGTTTCAATAGAAATAACATTTTGTTCAGTTGTAAGTCACGTGTTTTTGTTGCATTTGTGGAGATTGAGTTAAATTTATTTGTATGTGATATGATGAAACAATCAACAACAAAACACTATAATGCTGCCTACATTACATCCTCTATACCAGCGACAAAATAATTAACATTTGGAAAAAACTTATAACTAAACATAACATTCCAGTAAACACTAAATTCATTCAAAAACTGGGTACCAAACTAAAATCTATAGTATATAAAAACTACTATGACAAACATAGTACTAACGTTTCTTATAAAATGCAATGCAACAACTGACAAACATAATACTAACGTTGTTTTTTTATAAAATACAATGCAACAGCTGGTAAACATAATACTAACGTTTTTTATAAAATGCAATGCAACAACTGACAAACATAATGCTAACGTTTTTTTTTTTTAAATTACAATGCAACAGCTGGCAAACATAATACTAATGTTTCTTATGAAATGCAATGCAACAACTGATAAACATAATACTAACATTTTCTTTATAAAATACAATGCAACAGCTGGCAAACATAATACTAACGTTTTTTATAAAATGCAATGCAACAACTGACAAACATAATACTAACATTTTTTTTATAAAATACAATGCAACAGCTGGCAAACATAATACTAACGTTTCTTATAATATACAATGCAACAACTGACAAACATAATACTAACGTTATTTATAGAATACAATGCAACAACTGACAAACATAATACTAACGTTTCTTATAAAATGCAATGCAACAACTGACAAACATAATACTAACATTATTTATAAAATACAATGCAACAACTGACAAACATAATACTAACGTTTCTTATAAAATGCAATGCAACAACTGACAAACATAATACTAACGTTTTTTTTTATAAAATACAATGCAACAGCTGGCAAACATAATACTAAAGTTTTTTTATAAAATACAATGCAACAACTGACAAACATAATACTAACATTATTTATAAAATACAATGCAACAACTGACAAACATACTACTAACGTTTCTTATAAAATGCAATGCATGAGTCACTTTTTAGCTGTATGTAATGTATCTGAGTCACTTTTAGTTTTCGGTGTAACATAAACATGAGTCACTTTTCTGCTATATGTAATGTATATGAGTCACTTTTGACTTTAGTTGTAACATAAGCATGAGTCACTTTTAGCTTTAGGTGTAACATAAACATGAGTCACTTTTTAGCTATATGTAATGTATCTGAGTTACTTCTAGCTTTAGTGATAATGTAAGCCGTGTCGCTTTTAACTTTAGTTGTAATCTCACTTGAGGCTGCAGAATATAAAAGCAACAAAAGAAGACACTTAGTAAAGTTTCACACTCAGTCGATATATAAAACACCCACAGCACACTATTCTAAACACCTTATTTTATACAGAAGAGTTTTGTATGCTGGACAAAGTTAGACATTTACAACCTTGTAGAGATTCTTCTTGAAGTGGCATTAAATTCCTAAGAAACGAAAAGAAGGAGTGGGTTCAGTGTAGGGGTCGCTAATGTCATCCATCCGTCTCTGGTTACGAGGTTTCTATCTTGAATATATAAAGTGAGTCTCGTGCTTTCGCTCTGTAGTTGAATCGTTTCTTAATCTCTCCAAAAAAATCTTGAAGGGATTTTTGTATAGTGAAGACGCTCGTATTCATTCATGAGAAGCTGAAAGCGGTTGGAAGTTTAAACATAGCTTACCCGATGTAAGTGTTCAAAAGAGCGCAATTTCACTGAACCAGTGTGCAGATATGTTCAATCAAAACTAGTTGGACCATATGTAAAGTTTTTGAAACAGCTATTTGTGAAGTAGTAAATTTATTCGGTTACTACTTTTCATCTCTAACAGTTAGACTTCATCATATGTTTGTACTTTGAATGTTATACATGTCTCTCTGTTAGAGACGAAACGTTGTACCCAAATAACTCTACTAACTCCAAATAGTTCTTTCAAAACTTTATATATCTTCGATAATTAAGACACGAAAGACACTGTTAGACTCGAAACGTTGTACCCAAATAACTCTACTAACTCTAACTAGCTATTTGAAAACTTTATATATGTTGGATAATTAAGACACGAAAGACACTGTTAGACACGAAACGTTGTACCGAAATAACTCTACTAACTCCAAATAGTTATTTCAAAACTTTATATATCTTCGATAATTAAGACACGAAAGACACTGTTAGACACGAAACGTTGTACCCAAATAGCTCTACTAACTCCAAACACCTCTTTCAAAACTTTATATATCTTCGATAATTAAGACATGAAAGACACGAATCGTTGTACCCAAATAACTCTACTAACTCCAACTAGCTGTTTTAAAACTTTATATTGTTGGATAATTAAGACACGAAAGACATTGTTAGACACGAAACGTTGTTCCGAAATAGCTCTTCTAACTCCAAATATATCTTTGAAAACTTTATATTGTTCGATAATTAAGACACGAAAGACACTGTTGGACACGAAACGTTGTACCCAAATAACTCTACTAACTCCAAATAGCTCTTTCAAAACTTTATATATGTTCGATAATTAAGCCACAAAAGACATTGTTAAACACGAATCGTTGTACCCAAATAACTCTACTAACTCCAAATAACTGTTTATATATGTTTGATAATTAAATTTTAGTATTCTAGCTATTCTTCATTATGAATTGTTCTGTAGAATGATGAATACTTTTAACATTTATTTCTATAGCTTGTTCAATCTTAAGCGTATTTTTAGCTATGCGTGTACCACCCAATTATGACAAACACACCAGTTTTGTTTTTCTATACATCTTAAAATGTCCTTGTCTTATTTTCCTTGTTAGATGTTTCAATCCTCTTACTATTATTATTTTATATGAATTCTGACTGGATCGATGATTTTACTGTACTTGGCAATTATATTATGCAATATTGTGTTATAACATAATTCGTACGAAGATTAAACGTTAAGATAACTCTCGAAATCACTGTATGTTTTCAGATCATGTCAATTAGAGAAAAACTAAATTATTCATAAACTTTAAGAAATGACATAACTTTATCTCTCTCAAACATTTTATAGAACTGACTGGTTTTCTCCTCAGGAAAGGGTAGTTTTAAATCTTGAATACGTAATTTACTGTCTTTTGTTGTTATTTTATTTTCACCGTTTTCATTAATTAATGCATATCTCTTCTTAAAATGGATAAACAAATAGACATATGATTAGACAGACAGACGTATAACTACTGTGACAGAAAGATAGACATATAGTCACGGATTAAACACCGAAAGTCAGCGAAATATTGGAAATCCAATAGGCCTAAAAATTGTTATCAAAACAGCTTAACTAGAAACGTATTTTTTGTCAACATTCTTCTCAGTTTATCATATAATACATGTGTTACACAGAAAGAAAGTTAACAGACAGATACATCTGTTACACAGAAAGAAAGTTAGCAGACAGATACATCTGTTACACAGACAGACAGATAGCTAATAGACAGATACATCTGTTACACAGACAGACAGATAGTTAACAGACAGATAAATCTGTTACACAAACAGACAGATACATTTGTTACACAGACAAACAGATAGCTAATAGACAGATAAATCTGTTACACAGACAGACAGATAGTTAACAGACAGATACATTTGTTACACAGACAGACAGATAGCTAATCAACAGATATATCTGTTACACAGACAGACAGATAGCTAATAAACAGATATATCTGTTACACAGACAGACAGATAGCTAATAAACAGATATATCTGTTACACAGACAGACAGATAGCTAATAAACAGATAAATCTGTTACACAGCCAACAGAGAGATGCATCTGTCAGACATATAGCTAACAGACAGTTTCATCTGTCAGATACGTTTCTCAGACAGACAGGTATTTATCTAACAGACAGATAGAATATAGACACATATTCTTGTCAGACAGATACGTTTGTCAGACAGACAGATAGACAATAGTCAGATGGATACTAGTCAAATAAATAGATAGATGACAAACATACACGTTTGTTACACAGAAAGAAAGTTAACAGACAGATACATCTGTTACACAGACAGACAGATAGCTACAATGACAGATCGGTAGACAGATAAATTGGCAGAATGTACACAAACTCTGATGTTCTTTGGAAAGAGCAGTCTGCTACGCTGAATGAGTTCTACCACATAACAATTAAATTATATCCAATTGGTCTCCGTGCCTCGTTAAATAAACCTGTAGGATATTATTGGTACATACTTGCATTTTCGAAACCTCTTCTTTGATGTATGACCATAAAAGGAGTGCTCGAACGTATTTAACAAAACTTGTTGTAAATAGCTGTGGGATTCTGATTTACATTTCCGGCAAATGTTAAAGTTTAATAAACTTGAATAAATTAATAGGTTTCATTATAATAATAATGATAGGACTGGTGATACCATTAACTTTGAGGTAACACGAGAACGCAATAAATCTTTAGAATGGAAACGATCAGTTAACTTTGGAAGGTACTATGATTGTGTTTCTTTACAACAAAGTGTCGTTTATTAATAATAACAGGCGTGGCCGATTGGTTAACATAAATGCAAGTCTATAGATTCATGGTTCGCTTCTCATTACCTCAGGGGAAAAAAAGCGCTCCGCACTTTGGGGACGTGAGTGCGCTATGAAAATGACGACCAAATTCCACTACTCGATCAGACAAGAGTTATCCAAGAGCTGGTGGTTGTGTGGTATGTGCTATCTTTCATCTTCCCTCTAACCTGTAAGCTCAAAATTAGGGAAGTTTATGTTCAGATATCCCTTTCGTCTTAACTGTGTACGAAATATCCTAAACAAACAAACACATCAATTTCCACTATTTCCTCAGATAAGAGTAACAAAAGCGTTGGCGGTGGTTGTTTTTGACTAGCTTTCTTACCTCTAATCTGTTAGTTCAAAACTAGGGACAACTGTGCACAGTTAGTCCTCGTAGAGCTTTGCGCGAAATACTGAAACAAATAAACAAACAAAAGTTTGTTTGTTTTTGTTTTTGAATTTCGCGCAAAGCTACACGAGGGCTATCTGCGCTAGCCGTCCCTAATTTAGCAGTGTAAGACTAGAGGGAAGGCAGCTAGTCATCACCACCCACCGCCAACTCTTGGGCTACTCTTTTACCAACGAATAGTGGGATTGACCGTCACATTATAACGCCCCCACGGCTGAAAGGGCGAGCGTGTTTGGTGTGACGGGGTTTCGAACCCGCGACCCTGAGATTGCGAGTCGAACGCCCTAACCACCTGGCCATGCTGGGCAACAAACAAAAGAATACGATCTAATTTTTAATTTCAATAAGCAAACAACTTGATGTAACATTGCTAAATAAACAAAATACTTGGTGTAACAATTCTAAATAAGCAAACAACTTGATGTAACATTGCTAAATAAAGAAACAATTTGGTGTAACAATGCTAAATAAGCAAACAACTCAGTGTAACAATGCTAAATAAGCAAACAACTTGATGTAACATTGCTAAATAAACAAACAACTCGGTGTAACAATGCTAAATAAGCAAACAACTTGATGTAACATTGCTAAATAAAGAAACAATTTGGTGTAACAATGCTAAATAAGCAAACAACTTGACGTAACATTGCTAAATAAACAAACTCAGTGTAACAATGCTAATATGGATTTACTGATTAATAAAACAGTTTAACTTTCACTTGATAGCTGGGCTATAGGTTGGCCAGTTTCATAATTTTGTCTGTACATCTGTCCTGTTGTGTTTTTCTGGTGAGAAAACGGCGGTTTTGCGATCGTGGTGTCTATGTTTTGTTTTTTGGAATTTCGCGCAAAGCTACACGAGGGCTATCTGCTCTAGCCGTCCCTAATTTAGCAGTGTAAGACTAGAGGGAAGGCAGCTAGTCATC
>NW_013666040.1:609583-614669 GCF_000517525.1 Limulus polyphemus
GGCCATGCCGGGCACTCGTGGTGTCTAACCTTATATTTTTATTAACGTTAGTTACTTCTAATAATATTGATAGGCAAAGTGAATCATTAAGTCATAGTTTTCATTACATTTCAGTGTATCCAAAAACATAGACATGATTCCGAACAAATGAAAAACTGAGACTGTATGGGATCGAACCTTCGACTCTACTTGTTTGCCACTAAGACACAATAATCAACCATACCAAAGATAACTCGTCCCGAATATTCTGGATCTCGACTTTTTCAGAATTCAGTAGTTTACTTGGTTACTACATCTGAGAAAGAAGAAAAGTCGAGGGTTCGAGTCCTTTGCGTTTCAAGTTCACACGTTTTCTTTTCAGAAAAAAAAATGTTTAATTTTACAGAGCCGCGTGTCACTCTTAAAATGCCTACGTTTGATTAAATAAATTCTCATTCCTGAAATATTTTAGGTAACACAGCACTTCGGAATCCATAAACAACTTGAAATTTTGAAGCGCCTCTAGAGAAGCTAGGACAGTTATACCACATGTAGAAAGCCCAATTCGTGGGCTCGTAACACATGAGATGTTAAGTGTATCATAATAAATAATGAATTATCTAGTGTGGTCTTCTCGTGTGTACTTTCGAATATCAAAAATACAAAAAGCAACAAAAATTCGCGCTTTAAAAACAATACGTTCTTTGTCATGACGTGCGAAACCATTTAATATGAACGTATCTGAAGACGCAAGAACCATACGATTTGTGAAAACATGAGATTTTGATAATTCAACCATTTTTTTTCAATCATAAGAATGTAATTTAATTACATTATATCATTCAAAACGTGTTATTCTTATACGTGTTTAATTAATGAAAAGAACAGCCATTATCCAGTAAGAATTCTTTACTGCTTCAACTTTTACAGCTTTAATGAACAAACAGCTGATGTAATTCAAAATTATAACAATGCATTGTCATGTATCATCTAAAATATGACCTTGTTATCAACAGTAATAAATAAATGAGAAGAATATAAAAATGGCGAAGAAAAACATAAATTTAAAAACGAATATAAAAAGATGATTAATGTAAATATTTACTTGTAATAAAGATATAGAGGAAAATTGTAATTACTCGTTAGATATAAAAAAATAAGCAGAAGGTATTAAAACTTTCAATAATTATACATACAGAAGTCCACCATTTAAAGTGGCCACCCTCTGTCTTTGTTAATTGAAAGATCCAGTGAGAAGGGAATTCTTACACTCCATTTAAAGTGGTCTCCCTCTGTCTTTGTTAATTGAAAGATCTAGTGAGAAGGGAATTCTTACACTCCATTTAAAGTGGTCTCCCTCTGTCTTTGTTAATTGAAAGATCCAGTGAGAAGGAAATTCTTATACTCCATTTAAAGTGGTCTCCCCCTGTCTTTGTTAATTGAAAGATCCAGTGAGAAGGGAACTCATATACTCCATTTAAAGTGGCCACCCTCTGTCTTTGTTAATTGAAAGATCCAGTGAGAAGGGAATTCTTATACTTCTTGCCTAGGAAACTTGAGCAAAAGGTGATCAGATTTAAGCACACCGTGCTCATTAATAAAATGTGTTGCGACTGAACTTCTATGAACCTCACCCATCATCGTAGCACAGAGGTGTTCCATACAACTTTCTTTTATAGGTTCCTCAGTATCATCAATGTATTTTTCGTTACAAGTATCACAAGAGATTCTGTAAGTTACAAGTTCTCCATACACTTCTTCAGAAGTTCGAGATTACATGCGATACAGTAATTTTTTTTCTGACAATGTTCGTGGGGAAGGGTTCAATGCCAAGTGCACTAAATGCGATGTATACATTACTAACCACATTGCCATCATACAGCCATATAATACTAGCCACATTGCCATCATACAGCCATACATTACTAACCACATTGCCATCATACAGCCATATAATACTAACTACATTGCCATCATACAGCCATACATTACTAACCACATTGCCATCATACAGCCATATAATATTAACCACATTGCCATCATACAGCCATATAATACTAACCACATTGCCATCATACAGCCATATAAGTGTCTGCATATTGTGAAGGTTCACAAGATAGAGAATGTACGAAAGTAAACTGGATGTTATCGTGAAATTGATTTAGTAAGTGGATTAAGCTGTTTAAGACACCATTTCAAAATCTGCATTAATAAAACGCAGCCAGGGGTTAGGAGACTATTCATCATGTGCCCAGTCGCGGATTTCCTTAATTTCAAAGGCAATAGATGAAAATTACAGGAAAGACTACAGCCATCCTGTTACCCATGGCTACTCTTTGCGTCTGGCGGTAAATTTAATTGCCGAACCTAAAAACATTATTACGTAAAACACAATCCAGAAGTCTGAGCACGTCAGGTATGGAAACCCCATGGAGAACCACACTAGTCTTATGTTTATGCAAAATGAGCATAATGTCAATTCCCTGATAGATGGGAATGGATGGGTATAGAGCTCATACATCAAAACACAAACACAAAAAAGGATGCTGTTATCGATGCTGGAGATCAACTTGTTAAGAAATTATATGTTAATATGAGATAATTGCAGCAAACTTTGTTAATGGACATTTATTGTCTAACTGTTATTACCATTTTTATCATTAAAGCATCAAGAAAACTCCACGCTTTCCTGGATAGAATGCACAAGGAGTCCATCTTCATCTGATCTTAGAAGACTTCAATTAACAGAGATAGAGAGTTGTCACTTTAAATGGCTCATACCTTATGTGGATATAAACGTTTTAATACGTTATTTCTGTTGTAAAGAGATACCCGGTTATAGCTAAATTTGCTGTTTACTGCTACATGTTTGTTTGTTTGTTTTGAACTTCGCGCAAAGCTACACGAGGGCTATCTGCGCTAGCCGTCCCTAATTTAGCAGTGTAAGACTAGAGGGAAGGCAGCTAGTCATCACCGCCAACTCTTGGGCTACTCTTTTATCAACAAATAGTGGGATTGACCGTCACATTATAACGCCCCCACGGCTGAAAGCTACTGCTACATATCTGTGCTCGATGTTTAAATGACCTGTCTTTTTTTTTCGCTCTTAAATTAATATTTTATTTACCGTTTTTGAAAGCCCATAATATATGTAAATTAATATATATATATATATACACGAGCTATTCTCTACATTAAATACTATTTCTTGAATTGTGAGCTTTGGTTCCTTTTACCGCGCAGCCTTATTCAGGCAACAGTGATATGAAAATACAAATTCGTTTATCTGTGAATCTCTTTTTAGAAGCAGGTGTCTAAGCAACAACTCTAACAATTGTTGACCACGTAGAAAATGCTGAAACTAATGTTTACATAAATAAAGGACAAGGATTTGAGCTTTTACGTAAATTGAAACCTCGGTTTTCAAAGCTGTATAAAAATGTAAGTATTTTTACACACCGTATAGCTTAAATAGATTTAATATCAAACTCTGTATTTACCAAAATTCGTTTTCAATATTTTCTACATGCGTTAACAGCTTTAACGCCGAATTTCAGATATTGCTAGGATTTTTGCTTATTTATCTGCCTTTAAAAAGTATTTCACAAATAAATGCGTTTATATTATTCATTACATTGTTGCCCGAAGAAGACTCCAGAAAGAGGGCGAAATTAAAGGAAATTTATTTAACATAGAGGGGCCCGGCATGGACAGGTGGTTAGGGCGCTTGACTCGCCATCCGAGAGTCGCGGGTTCGAATCTCTAGCCCATCAAACATGCTCGCCCTTTCAGCCGTGGGGGCGTTATAACGTGACGGTCAATCCCCCTATTCGTTGGTAAAAAGTAGCCCAAGAGTTGACGGTGGGTGGTGACGACTAGCTGTCTTCCCTCTAGTGTTTCACTGTTAAATTAGAGACGGCTAGCGAAGATAGCCCTCGTGTAGCTTTGCGCGAAATTCAAAACAAACAAACAAAATTTAACGTAGAAAACAGTTCATGTAAAACTTTTTGCATATTTTATTCACCATATTTATACATCTATTACTGTTTCCTTTTTACTATTGATAACGTGGTCGTATGTCAGACAATACACAGAACGCATTGATATTATTTTGAATTATTTAAGACTGGACTTGTGATACTCCTGATAAATCTGTAAGAATGAAACTTTGAGGAAATACAAAATTCTCACTGGATATCGGCTGTTCCTCTTCAATAAACATTTTTTTACAATCCAGCCTGCATTATACAATTGTTATATCTCTCTCTCTACTGAACGATCATTTTGACATATATATATATATATGTATTAAATCGCCTTGGCCGGAGCTTCAAAATTACCAGCTCTCACAATATCAATCTTACGAATTTAACCTCACTGATTTAACCCTCTTGCGTCACGTAGCTACGCTCCTCCTACTCTCAACTCCCAACACCCAACAATGTGGTGAACCACGTTATCACACTCACGACTTCAGTTGCCGTTCAGAAAAGTATCACGTAACGTTTGGTGATTGTTTTTGTTGTTATTTTTTTTTTCTGTCTACTTTATCATACATGCGTGAATCTTAGATCGGTAATTAGAGGGTATTTTAATATTTCGCGATAAAAGTACAAACGAACGAATCGTTCCATAAACTTTCGCGCCATCTATATTTGAAGAAGTTCTGAAATAGTTATGCGTAAATATCAAAACTTGATTTATGAATCCATAAACAAGATACCAGCTTGCGTTGAAAAATGAAAAATGAAAAGCACTGAGGGTAAAAAATAAAATAAAAAATAATAATAAACAAGGCTTCTAAAGCTTTTAGAGAATTAAGATTTTAGAGAGGTTTATTTGTTTGTATGAGGATTTCGCGTAAAGCTACACAAGGGCTAACTGTGGCTAACCATCTCTATCACTTTTAAAAAGTTTCGTTTCGTTTTGAATTTCGCGCAAAACTACACGTCTGTGCTAGCCGTCCCTAATTTAGTAGTGTAAGACTAGAGGGAAGGAAGCTAGTCATTACCACCAACCGCCAACTCTTGGGCTACTATTTTACAAACGATTAGTGGGATTGACCGTTACATTATAACGCCCCCACGGCTGAAATGTCGAGCATGTT
>NW_013666040.1:614905-618143 GCF_000517525.1 Limulus polyphemus
GGGCCTTTTTAACGAGTAAGTTTGAGATTGATATTGAGTGTGTGCGATTCCATTTTTTGACTATGAATCCGGAAATTCATGGTTCGCGACTCATTTCCGTTAAAACACAATGCGTATTTTGGAGCCATTTATGCGCTATAAAAATGACGACTGTTCGTTCAGCAGGGGCAGCCAAAGAGTTGGCGGTGGGTGCTATTGATTTTCTGTCTCCTCGCTAGCGTATTATTTCAAAAATTAGGTACGGCTATACACAGATAGCCCTAACGTATCCTTACACGACGTTGTGAAACAAACAAATATTTTCCTTACAAACATCAAAACGAGTTTTGTCCAATTGGAAGTGACTGGAAATAGATTTTATTAATCAGTAAAGTACTAAAAAATTTTCACCCTTATTTTTCTCTCTATTTATCTATAAAGTTCTATGAACAAAATTTTTCATCTCGACCAATGCTTTGGTCATAAATTCTTTTTTTGAGGGCGAGGGTGGAGGTACTTACAAATAAAAGATGCAAGTTTAAGACAAGTACAACTTTGCCGTTCCGGGTCTTGTTAAATCGTCTGTAAGTATTTTGAATCTGTTATATAAATATGTGTGTGTGCGCGTGTATTTAAGTTTTCCCCGGTACGCTGCGGTAAGTTTGAGAGCCTACAACGCTAAAAACTCGGGTTTCGATTACTGCGATGGGCAGAACATAGATAGAAATTTATCTGGCTATGGGCTTAACAACAAACAAAGATACACTTTTGAAGGTCTGGTGGTTAAGGAGCTCAACTCGCGATCTGAAGGTCGCAAGTTCGAGTTTTCGTCATCGAACATGCTCGCCCTTTCGATCGTGGGGGGGTATTAAAAATGTTACGGTCAGTCTCACTATTCATAGGTAAAAGAGTAGCCCAAGAGTTGGCGTAAGGTGGTGTTGACTAACTGTCTTCCCTCTAGTCTATCACCGCCAAATTAGGGACGGCTAGCGCAGATAGCCCTCGTGTATCTGTGCGCGAAATTCAAACCAAATATAAGTTGTTTCTGGCTCGGAGTAAGAGGTCAAGTTGTACCTCACTGTCCCAGATCCACACGGATCTAAATCCAGATTCAGAATACATACACGATCATTGACAGAACACTTCTTTCAGTTCAAGCTGGTTTCTTTTTTTTTCTCCTCTCTCTCTTTTAATTTTTGCGTGTAACTTCAAGATTACTTATCCTTCCAAACGACTTCTCTTCCCTGACACCATTCGTCTGCTTCCCTCTCGCCTCTATTGACTCAAGTTATTTGCAATTTTATTTGAGTGTTACTTTAGTGTTCACTGAGTTACTGGTATATGAACAGAAAAAAAGATTCGAATTTAACTCTGATGCTTACAATTTTG
Source organism: Limulus polyphemus (assembly GCF_000517525.1). Taxonomy (NCBI): domain Eukaryota; kingdom Metazoa; phylum Arthropoda; class Merostomata; order Xiphosura; family Limulidae; genus Limulus; species Limulus polyphemus. Next base: position 616,274 of record NW_013666040.1, read on the forward strand.
GTCCCCAACTTGAAAATCGATTGGAGCTGTATGGTATTTTCAGCTCATCATTAGCACTTCACTAAATATGATCTCTAATCTACTTAGCCGAGAAAAATGCAACCCTATAAAAGCAACGTTAAAATCACAGATATAATGAAGTTAAAATCATAGATATGATGAAGTTAAAATTAAATGCAATGGAACGAGAAAAAAAAATCAGTTCTATAACAGTTCAGATATAACTTTTGATTTTTTTTAGGAGACCTTGGCCATTCGTTCGTCTGTCTGTATCGGTGTTCGGTCGTATTTTGATACTCCTGGGAAGGTTAGGTGCTACTTATACCTCTTCCTTCCTCCTTCACGGTTTGTATATTAACTGATAAATGCTATACAATTACTTCACGAGATCAGTACTCAAATATTAAGTTAGTTACGCTGATCCTACTTCCTCTTCTGGGTCTCTCCCCCCCCCTCCCCCCCATTGTGTAACTTTGTGTTTAACTACAAACAAACTCTTTTCAGGACCATGTTAATGAATATTAAGTAGGATTTAGTGGTGTTTTAACACTTCATTGGGCTGTGCAATAGTCCTACAATAACAACTAATTCCATTGGTAAATCGCCACTTTTTCACAAGATTACGCTATCAGAAACGTATTTGACATAAATACCATTTTAAATAGACATTTGATATCTTTAATCTAAGCGATATTTTATTGTCTAATATAGGTGGACTTTTGTACGATACATCATTGATTGTAGAGAGATACTTAGGGTTATCCTTATCATATATGATATAACGATTTGTGGAGGTTAGTAAATCCCTTTATTAAAGATTTTTATTAAAATATTTTAACGAGCAATCTAGTAGTCTGTCGTGAATTGGTTGTACGTTTGCATATTTGTGCATGAATTGTGTATTTGTTCTGGGTACTCTACGTGGTGTGGTGAGTACTGAATTCTGTATTCTTTGGGCACGGCATGACCAGGTGGTTAGGGCGCTTGACTCACAATCTGAGGGTCGCGGGTTCGAATACCCATCCCCCAAACATGCTCACCCTTTCAGCTGTGGGAGCGTTATATTGTGACCGTCAATCCCACTATTCGTTGGTGAAAGAGTGGAGGTTAGTGGTGATGACTAGCTGCCTTCCCTCTAGTCTTTCACTGCTAAATTAAATTAGGGACGGCTATCGCATTTAGCTTTCGTGTAGCTTTGCGCGAAATTCCAAACAAACCAAACAAAGTTGGGAAATAACTGTTCAAAGCGGCATCGTCTGGGGAAGGAAATATCGTTCCTTGTTTGACGATTTTTACGTCAATTAGGTTCATGTCACAATTAAATCATTTTACACCAAAATAGGTTGAATTCTGGCTGTTAAGCGACTGCTGTTATGTGTTCCATATTTCATGTTTAAGTACGATACAAACCAATTGGGAGTAACAGTAAAGAAAGGAACGGTTTAATTAGTCATTCAATGGCTAAAGCCAAAACTTAAATCTCGAAATGCTTTCCTTCCGCCCGCAGAGCACGGATAGCCCTCGTGTAGCTTTGTGCTTAACTACAAACAAGCCTTCCTTCTTTGCAAAAAACTATATTACAACACGGAAAACACTTATGTTTAACAACACTAAGACAGTTAACGTGAAACGTTTACTTTCTATTTCGAAACAGAAACCTTAGAACGTTTAATTGCCGTTTGGTAATTTGTTAAAACGTTTATTCTAATCCGATTAAAACATAAAGCGTCAGGAACATCTCTCTCTCTTTATATATATATATATATATATATATATATTGTTTGTGTGTGTATATATATATATATTGTGTGTGTGTGTGTATATATATACGTATTGTGTATATATATATATATTGTGTGTGTGTGTGTAT
>NW_013666041.1:0-9761 GCF_000517525.1 Limulus polyphemus
CTAGTAAATGCTAGAGCATTCGCCAAGGTACAGGATAGTTCTAGAAACGTGGCGTCACACTAGTCATGTGACTCGCTGACGCAACAATATTATACATCGCATTGCTTGTTTCATTGGTATTTTAGGTAGCTTAAATGTACTAGAACTTCGAATGGGCTGCTCCTGCCTTGTTTCTTCAATACAGAGGTCCGGCATGGCCAGGTGGTTACGGCGCTCGACTAGCAATCTGAGGGTCGCGGGTTCGAATCCCCATCACACCAAACATGCTCGCCCTTTCAGCCGTGGAGGCGTTATAATGTGACGGTCAATCCCACTATTCGTTGGTAAAAGGGTAGCCCAAGAGTTGGCTGTGGGTGGTGATGACTAGCTGTCTTTCCTCTAGTCTTACACTGCTAAATTAGGAATGGCTAGCGCAGATAACTCTAGTGTAGCTTTGCGCGAAATTCAACAACAAACAATCAATACAGAGACTAAAGCATCGTCCCGCTCAGGAAACAAGAAAAAAGAAAAGCTATCTGCAGTCCGGGCTGCAACTTTCTTAACTGGGGGTGGGGTGGGGAGTGTGATACATATAATGGGGCCAATTATGTTACAAACTTAAAATTAGATTTATGCGTGATTTATGAGTGAACGACATTTCAGGAAGCCCGGTCCCTCTGGCCCCTACGCTAGCGCCGCTACTAAAACGTAGCTTTCTAGCTGCTGACTTTTCTGTTCGTACTTTTAAAAGTCCGTTTATCAGATAGTAATTCGTCAGTGAGGATTAGTTGTAAATTTATAGATAATGAAATAATAAATTAATTGGGTAGATAGTTTTCATATATGCTTACTAATCATAATTAATTTGTTATTGAGTTAGAAAATGCTCTAATTATCCAAGTTCAGTCGCTAAACATAGTATATTCTGAAGACTAAATCCGTGGCTCACTGACGTAAGTTAATTTAGTATATCCAAAACCTAGCCTTGCTATCACGTGACATTTTGCAAACAGAGATCTGTTTCATCTTAGCCAGACAGTTTGCAACCCAGCCCAGATTAAATCAGCTGCTCTTTGTACAGTTTCTAATTAAATGTCATTGACCCCTAGAAGATAAAACTGAGAAAAAAGTTTATTAATTAGAAACACTTCCTATGAACGCTGTTATGAACACGAATAGCCTCTTGTGACTTAAACTAACTTTTTGTTTATCGATAAATATCTTAAATCCTTGAATCACATTACAAAAATAAGATCATGGAAAACAAACTTAAGTTTCATACAACTGTTTTTTGTTGACACAGGAAATAAAATATTGACGCTCTTAATTTGAAGTACCACAAAAGTGGTTCAAGTTTATAGAACAGAGTTGTATTAACCACCAAGCGACACTGTTGATCATGGGAATCACAAGTATTTTCACTTGCATGTTAATTAGAGCTGTGTAACCACCAAGCGACATTGTTGATCATAATAAAAGCATGCGTGTCGATTTAATACCTTATTCAGGTATTAATCATAGTCAATGTGAGCCACACGACTGCATTATTGGATCTGAATAGGTGCTGCAAATGTTTTAGACAGACATATGATAAGAGTATTTCTAACACAACGTATCTACAAAACTAAGTATGTGACAAGTTACTAACAGGCCTAGACATTCATACGTATTATGGATGGACTCTAACTGTGGTCCATAGTTGATGAATATAAAAATTTCGGATAATTATCTTTCATTTGAGAGCACTAAACGTAATTCTGTTAATTAGAGTTTATCAATAAATTGTGGAGTGTAGAACAATTGACACGATAGTGTTCCCAATTATGTTTTGCTGAATAACCAAGAAAAATAACTCCTTCGGGGAGAAAATGCAACTTTACGAAAAGCTAGTTTACTACTATACATTTAACATAGAAGCAAAATCTATGTATGAAACTGTTTTCAAACCGCTTTTTATAAACGGGATACTGCTATTGTGATCAATTGTAACCAATGTCCAGTACGTAACCTGTAATCACGCATATAATAAGGGATTCGGAAGGTAAAGTTTACGAATAATGAATCAAATTCAAGTTAGTGAGAATAACAGACAAGATGCAATTGTTAGAAGCAAAACAATCTTTATTTCCAACACGCACACAGAACAAGATGTACCGTGGTAAGATTACTGGTTTCAGAGATGAATTATTAACTGCTGGCTACCTTCTACTGTTCTTATTCCCTTTCTGCTGGAAAATCCATCTTGTGCAGTACAAGAGCTAAAAAATGTGTGCAGTTATGGACAATAACAGTTAGGTTAAAACATCACTTTAGTTTGATTTTGATATAACATAATTCTAGTTACGTATGCTAGTGGTCATAGTCATTTCACATTTAAGGCAAGATAATTTTTCTGTTTGTACTAATAAGTATAGACTACTGTACCACCTCAGTCTTGAGCATGGTCTGCGTGTCAGCCGAGGTTATGCAATAGTCTGAACCAATAAGCATAATCTGTAGAGTGTCCTCTGTGGTGTATAGATTGTCCATGGTGAAAATGAAAAGTAGGGCTAACCACTTCCTGTTGACAAAGGCTAGTTAAATGTAAAAAATAAAAAAATAAAAAATAAAAAACAAGGAAGTTTTGAAAAACAATTGCATCACCAATAAAAACCCACTCACAATCATATTACTGAATAGTAAAATGCTGATTACTTCATTTGATATACTGTGGGACAGAAATCAGAGCTTAGGGTCGGATTATGGCCCACGGGCCACCTATTGGAGATCAGGAGTATATAAATTGTCTTCAAAGTTAAAAGTTAATCCCAAAATGTTACCATTAAGATTACCAAAATGTGCGCCACTAACGTTTTTGCACAAATATACCAAACTACTTTTGATATCTGAAAGACTTAAAGAGTGTTCAGTGAGATACTTCAATAACAACTTAAGAAAAAACTGTAGATAAATCCAAGATAAATCGCGACTCAAAATTTGTTATTCACACCTCAAGTTGGTCATCCAACATTAGACAACAGTTAAACATGCAACAAGTGAATTGTAAGAACTGACATTAAAGTTGTTATTCATACCTCAAGTTGGTCATCCAAAATTAGACAACAGTTAAACACGGAACAAGTGAATTGTAAGAACTGACATTAAAGTTGTTATTCATACCTCAAGTTAGTCATCCAACATTAAACAACACTTTAACACGGAACAAGTGAATTGTAAGAACTGACATTAAAGTTGTTATTCATACCTCAAGTTGGTCATCCAACATTAGACAACAGTTAATCACGGAACAAGTGAATTGTAAGAACTGACATTAAAGTTGTTATTCATACCTCAAGTTGGTCATCTAACATTAGACAACAATTAAACACCGAACAAGTGAATTGTAAGAACTGATATTAAAGTTGTTATTCATACCTCAAGTTGGTCATCCAGCATTAGACAACAGTTAAACACAGAACAAGTGAAGATTAAAAGACAGCAGATGTAAATCACTTCCAAAGAAATTCATTTCAACTCACATACAAGCAAGTTACTACAAAAAAAAAAAAAAATACGCAGTGGTTCAGCGATAAGCTTGAGGGCTTGTACGCTAAAAACCGGGTTTTAATACCCGTGGTGATCTAAGCGCAGATGGCTTTACGCTTGAACACAAACAAGCAAATAAAATTTTGATAAGCATTTATCTATAATTAATAGCGCCATTTAACACTGATGACGTCTTCATATAAGCTTTATGACAATTTCTTATAATTAATAATGATACTAAGAAAACATGAAGAATGTAAAAATTGATAAAAGAGCCATTCAAGAAAAACCAACCTTTTCAAAATTTACTTTAAAACAAACTTTGAATTCGCTCAAGTTATTTGGTAGCTTTAATTCTGTATTTAATAAAAAATTACTTTACTATTATTTTTTGTTGATGTTGAAACCCGATTTTTAGCGTTATAAGCTCTCAGATCTACTGTTGAGCAACCAGAGGGCTTACTTTACGAGGTAGATTTAAAAGTAATCACTTGTCAATAAGGAAAAAGTCGTAACGTGTGAGAAACTCAACGCTTTATGTTCACATTGTTATCAAAGTCTGACAACAGAGCAATGACGTTTTGTTCACGTAGTATCTCGGAACTAAAGAATACTAACAGTTACACCGTCGAAAAAGGTTTAGTTTTTCCGATTTTAAGCACCAGCACATTTCTTTCAGTTGAATTAACTGCAGTTATTGGTTACTAAGGTATTAAAACCACCCAAAGACTCTGCAAGTTTCAACTTGAATAAAAACTGAGAAAGTGTAAAGTTATTGCTTTACACAATGAGAAGAAAAATTAACGTCAATGAGAGGGAAAAAACGTACGAGAGAAACATCATGAGGGATGAATAATGTCAGTTAAAAAATTTCATCATCAGATCGATTCAAATATCTCCAGGTATAATTGTAGAAAAACAAGATATGCATGCAATTCAAATAAGTAATTTAACTCTTCGAAGGTGATCTACATGGAGACTTTGTAGCCAAAAAGCCTAATATTTCACTTGAGAACAGTAATAAGTTGACAAACAACGATTTATAAGTATAACAGAGTGATTTATTTTTGGGTAGACATACTACATGTTTCGACAGAACAATGGTCTGTCTTCTTCCGGAATGATTATGTAGTATGTTCCACCTAAAATATATCATTTCATTATGCTTATAAATCATTGTTTATCAACTTATTATGATACAAGCTGGTATATCCGTCAACTGACGGGGAATGTTTAAACGTAAATAAACAATGTAAGTTTAACAGCAATAATATATTTCCAAGTAATAACTTGAACATAAACTTTATCTCAATTTTTTTTAATTATAACAAAGCTTTTTCATAAACATCATTTACAGTTTGCTTTCCATCTACCAACAAATAAAGATTTTGAGGTGATCCCACCCTTGAACACCCTACATCTCATTGACCATGAGAAAAGTATGGTTGTTTGAGAAACAATCCAGCAACTTTCATACTTTGACTTTGTATTCCTTTAGAATATCCAAAATTGTCTAAAGCGACAACCTGCCAAGATTGTTTGAGATTGACTCAATAGGCTAGGCCGCTAGGAGTAATTAACCAACAGGCTTTACAAAATAGAAATAGCGTTAAGTTTAATTTTGCCCCCCTTAGGACATTCCCCATAGTTCATAGTGTTTACATACCAATTTTGATTGATACTTGCCCAATAGGCTCGGAGTAGTTATGATGCATACAAACACACATACATATATATATATAGATTATCGTACTATACTTCCATACCCAAGTATCACTTGTGAACATTGCTAAACGTTTAAACTTTGTCAATGATCAAAACATTGAAAACAACAATGGGTCAACGTGCTACGATTTGAGAAAACTAAGTTTTATAAAGAGATATGACTAGGATGTGCTGCAGGAGTTATTTTTACTTACAGGGTGAAGAGAATTGGCTGTTTCTGAACACTACTAATTTTAACTTAAATTCCTCCCACATTCTGTTTTTATCTGCTGCAGGAGTGTAAAATATGATCAAACACGATGAAATATTACCACAACATTTTGATGCCCAGAAAACAGTGTTTAGTCTTGTTTGTTATTAATGTCCTCCGATTGGTAAGTTCACAGACTTACAACGCTAAATCCGAGGTTCAGTTCCACGAGGTAAACTCAGAGATAGACCAATATGTCTTTGCTCTTAATCAAGATCGGAAACCCAGTTTTTGCGTTATAAGTATTCAGACTTGCCGCTGAGCCACATTTACTTGGTCTTGGCTTTAAATGTCAACGGGTCATTGGCCAAAATATATTATTTGCTTAATAAGAGATATTTATAGGAGAAGAAAATACTTGGTGATGTATAAATTACGAAATGTTCAGCTGAAAGTCCAATCTACAGCAATTTTAGAAGATTCTACAGTAAAATTTAATTGATAATCTCGAAAAAATTATGGTATTCATGTTTAATCGATATCGTCATATAATTAAGGTTAAATACATACCTATTAAATATTAATTATTCAGCTTATTATGTTCCAAAATGAACTTATTTTATTTTCTATTGTAGCTCCCCAGTAGCACAGCGGTATGTCTGCGGACTTACAACGCTAGAACCCGGGTTTCGATTCTCGTGGCGGGCAGAGCACAGATAGCCCATTGTGTAGCTTTGTAATTCTATTGTAATGATGGATATATATATATATATATAACAAGCAAGTCAAAATAACAATTTTTTCCAGCATTTATTTTTTTCAAACTTAAACTTTGACGCCTCGAATTCAAATTTATGACCAGTATTACATATAAGCAAAATATACTGATCGTGCTCTTCGAAGTAAATCTGGAAAGTAACCCGCTTGTATTTGTAGAACGTAGAAGTCAACTTTATCTAAATATATATATACACTGTATATCGAGTTGACTAAATGCGGAAACACTGAATAAAAATACAGTAGTAGTAGAAAAACCACACGTTTTAGTAGATGACAATATATTGAATTCGATTGTTATAGCTTAGACATCCTGTCGTTTTGTTTTACTAATCAACAGATAAAGAGAAGATTACGGTTTGGTGCAATGGAGACACAATATGTTATTTGGTTAGCCTACTTTCTCAAGTTCGAATCACACAGAACCTTAGATTTCCCCTTTTGTATCTCTATAATTCTTGAGAAATGCTTAAAATGTTATGCTTGTACATAAAACTATATTGTAAATGAACTGTTTAATGAGAAAGGTGTTGACTACGAAACGTATAGAACACATCACATTAACTGCAGCATAGGAGGACAATGACTCGCTAAAGTTATTTTCTTCTATTCCACTGTTATGAATTAAGAAATATACATAAACTTATAGCAATGTTGTCCGTGAGTTTCGAGAAAAAATAATTTTATTATTATTTGATTTTTTTATGCCAGAAACATAGAAAACTTTTGTTCTGGTTAGTTAAAATATAATTCATGATTACAAAAAAAGCGTAATCTCCTGCATTAAGAGCGAACAATTGATATAATTTAATAGAAAACAATTGACCATGATAGTAACATATAGTTCATTGTGTTTGAAAAAGAAGTTCACCGTGTGGCTTTAAAATGCGATATTAATATTAGTAATGTGTGAACGAAGGACACATTTACCTTTAAACTAAATCAGCTTTTAGTAATTTATAATTTTTTTGTTTACTAAGTACTTATACCAGAGAAAACTTATTTTTGTAGCAGTTGTAAAAAACAACAACAACAAAAAAGAACATTTGCTTGGAAACATGGAAAATATATGCAAGTTAAAGTAGGAATTTTGCAAATGTATTTATAAGTATAACCTCTTCAGCCATTATCCAAACTAAAACGGTAAGTAGTGATGTAAAATCAAGTAGTGATATTAAAATTTATGTCTAAATAAGCCATTCTTTTGTTTATAGATTTCTTTTCATATATGATACATTAATGCTTTGTATGCTTCATATTATCCCTATTTCCATTTCTAGAAGCCACCTTAGCTCAAACGAAACAGTACGAGATAGCTATTCCAACATTAGTAAATCGATCGGGGAAGTTCTTGAGCTATGACGTAACGTACCCTGAAGTTCTGAAGAGGAGGCGAAGAAATACTGCCGCAATGTTTCATGGTTTTCGGCGTATTTATTATAATGTTACTATACTAAGCCGTCTTCTTCAACTAGAGCTTGCAGCTAATGCAAAGTTAACATCAAGAAATTTTGCAGTGGAGCAGTGGAATAGTGAAGGGATAGTACGTAAACGCCGAAGATCTTTATCTTGTTTTTTTCACGGACATATTCTCGGTTCTCCGGGATCCGTTGTTTCTTTAAGTAACTGCTATGGTTTGGTAAGCATTTTCATCTAGTAATTTCATTTCCATCACAATGTAAAAGACTTATTAGTGACTTGATACTTATTTCATTTTATTTTTTGTGTGTTTGTGACAACTTCGCTGAAATTAAACTTCACTTTAGGGACAGCAGTGTATCTTAGTAAATTCTATGACAAATATGAAGATTTTTTTTACTTTATTAGACCTGTTTGAAACATGAAAATATTGAGTCTAAAAGTCATATATAACAATTATTTCTTCGGCTACATTGTTCAGCATAAAAACAGGTATAATTTTTTCGTGGTTTGAATATGTTAATCATTTTGCTTACGCACTTTGAGAATGCTGGTTTAATTATGATTTCCAAGCCTTTTAAAATAAAAGTTACAAATGATTGACAGGATGTTTAAAAGAACAATGTAAATTTAAATCCAGTTCGACATATTTTATTTTTTGCTAAACTTCTTTGGATTATAGGACATAAACGATCATTAACCAAGTTATTGTGATTTTGCGAAGCTTTATAAATTGGAAACTAACTGTAAATAGGATTTTTTTAATGTTTCTAAATACAATTGAAAAATAGATGTTATGCTGCAGTTCTTGATAAACGTTTTAAAATCGCTTATGAACTCTGTGAATGGTGTTAACGTGTAATGTAGAGGTGTTATCAACTACTAAGGACTTCTAATAAACAGTACGATTTAGAGTTAATATTTTAAACTCAAGTTATGGCAACGTTTCTTAAATCTTCCATATAAATAAAAATAACTTATCCAATGAAACTATGAACAAGGTGATAACAATAAAATTAGCAATCACATACTTGTAACTGATATTGCAATAACTTAAGCGTGTATCTTTTAGGTAGCTACATCTCAATATAATAGCTTTTTTCTTTTTCTTTTAGCATGGAATTCTTACACTCGGTGAAGACTTCTTCTTCATCGAACCATACTGGAACCATACGAAGAACGTTCACAAAGAAGGATATCCACACATTGTTTATAAATCAACTAATATCAACGTACCTAGTGCATTTGACCTGAATAATGGTAATAGACAATCCTAAAAATATCTTGCATTTTTAGAGACTAGCTAAGCAACAATATCTAGAATTATAAAATCTTTGACGGATTCGTATCTCCCGAATGAATAGACAACGTTACACAGTAAAGCATACATTCCATTACTTATACAGCATTGCAATTTTCAATGTGGATATACATTCCATTTATAATAAAGTGGCACTTTTAATAATATCAGTCAAGATGTGGCACTTTTGTTCTCTGAGATTGGTTTGTTTTCAGCGTTAAATCTCTGGGTTGTCCCACCCTTTTGGAATAAGAGGTGTAACTTTACCAGACCTTTGTGAGTAGTTTCGACGCACATGGTGTATAGTTTATTTCATTGTATTGTGAAAAAGAAAAGAAAAAAATAATTACCAACTTAAATAATTTGAAACTTCAGAAGGAGTTTTACAGATTATGTAGCTTCTATAAATAAAATATCTTACTTTTATACGTGATATTTGTATGCGTTCGTGGCTATGTAATTTCGCTAAAGATTTCATTGTGATGTTTTTAATGAAATAATTCAAAATGTTTATCTTTGTTGTAAGTTTCAATTACTGATTTTTATGCTTCCAAACATATTTTAAATTTTCCTCTGAATATTTTATTTTATAAAACTATAAAATCATTTTTGTCTTTATTCGAAAAAAGCCCTGACATACAAATGAAAAAATATAACCAAGTAGACTTTTCATAAAGTGGTTATCAGGTTTCATTTAATATGGGTAATGTTTTAAACCCATTCTATATTCATATTCGTTTTTTTATATTTCTTTTCGGGGAAGTTCGAGTGTGGTCGAGATGCCCTCTTCGTTAGTATATAAGTCTGGCAGAGAAAGCTAGCAGGGATGAATGAAGAGAGACAGAG
>NW_013666041.1:9856-16785 GCF_000517525.1 Limulus polyphemus
TCATGTTAAACTTTATATTAAAAGTTTTTACTTTCATTACCCCACTTTTAAGTACCGTCTCCCAGCCATTATTAGTCTCAAAGTGGGTTCCTCGTCATCGAATAATAATGTGATTTGGTTCTTCCTGTTAGGAAGGAAACTTTCACATCGAAATCTGTGTTATGTTCTTTTAATTGTTTCTAACCAAATGTTTTGGATGGTATGTGAAAGGTAAGAAATATATTGTATAACACAATAAAAATAATTTCATTTTCTAAATCGTTGGTTGTATCTTCAAATTGTGATTCATTTTCTAGGGATGATAAAGTTATATTTATAACTTTGAGTGAATGATTGTTTTGTTGCGAGTTATAAATAAAACATTAATTTTCCTGTTAAAAGTTCTTCCTTTAATTTAACCATATATCTATATTCGAGTGTCATTTTTTTCAGAAGATTTTAATTTTTAAAGCAATGTATTGGTTAAATAAATTGATAAGCGTATTATATATATATACGTACTTTTAATATTGTAGAAGGAAATGTGAAACAACTTTGGACTAGACGCAAGAGACTCAGGAGGGAGGTACTGTCCACTAGTGTACAACGGTATGTTGAAACGTTGGTTGTAGCGGACGATAAAATGTTCAGCTATTATGGAGAAAAGGAGATCGAACCGTACATTCTAACTATTATGAACATCGTAAGTGTGGTCCAGGTTGCTACTTTTTAAGATTGAATCTAATTTTGCTTCAATTCAGAATTTTAGCTTCAACCTAATAACCCCTTGACAGCGTCAGTATCTTTGACATTAAACAGAATCAATATGTTTTTTATAAAATCTAAAAATCATTGTATAATTTTATTTAATTATTGTTTAATGAATTTCCGGTATAAGTAGCAAACTTTTAGTACTTGCGGATATCAACCATGATTATTAGCCTATACGCTTACTTATGTCTAATTATCCATTAGTTACTATTTTTATTAGATGGTACAGATTAATATCCAATTTATATCTTTCCTTTCGACTACTAATCTACTACTTCAGTAGACAAGTTAAGAGAGAAATACTATATGCTAGTGGGGCAAGGATTCGATCCTGGGTCATTTTGCAAGAAAAACTGGTGTGCTATTCATTCGTTCGAAGTATGAAGTCATTTAAGAAAAATCGAGGTTTCAGAGAAATGTTGATTTAAATGTATAACTATAGTACTGAATTCTGTTATATACTTTAAGGGACAAGGTTATAGATTTTTCACAGCTTATCTTAATAGGTAGTTAAAGAAAGGGGAAAAAATATTTAGTTATAGCATGTTAACGAAGGCATAGAGAATACTGCCTTCAAATGTCATTAAGCATATTTATTTGAAAGTGTTTCGTTACTTAAATATTTACAATTTCTATCAAACAAATTTGAGAAAAGTAGTAACTTTTTAACATATCGCATGCTGAAATATTCCAGTCAATGAAAATAAATAATTTCAGTATTGCCTTTTACCGTTTGTTGGAAACAGTTATATATATAAGAAGAGTAATCAATAAAAGAATAATTACGTACAAGGTAATATTAACTGAATGAAGAATACCAACGTCGATTAACGGTGAGATTCTGGCAGGGATATATTATCGTCATTAAAGTGACTTAAGTGAACGGAATTGTGAGAAGCTTAAAAAAGAAAGCGTTGAACAATTGCGGTTTTGATATTTTATATATAATAAACAAAAATTCACACGAGCTATAGTAACATGTACATTATAAAACAAATGTTTCGTTTTAAAAATCATTGGCCCTTGGCTTAAGTCATAAAGAGTGGATCAATAAGATTAGAAAGCTCCAGAGTCTAAATACACACGACCACGTTACCTAATTACACTGTATGCACGACCAGATTACCTAAAGCACTCACAACAGGTCCAACTTTGAATTAACAATTATGTGATTTGACGGTATTTCTTAGTATAAGATATTTGGCCATGAAATGTGATTGAATAAAATTATTGAATTCATTTCTCTCGTGCCACCAGAACAAAAATATGTGCGAAGAGAGTGGTGAGAAGAAAAATAATACGATGTTGAATGAAACTATGATATGCGTGAATGATACAGAATATTTTAGAATAACCCTGGCCAGAAAAATAAATAAGAATTCAAGAACTGTATCCAGCGCTTGTCTCAAATATTTGTTTTTTTTAGAGATATAATTATCACAAGAACAATCATCGAAATTCTGGTTAAATCTGAGGTATTGCTACAACAGTTCTAAATGTTGTAGTGTCACTATTCTCATATTTCTGGATTAATCAAACACATCAACATCACATAACAAAGAGTAACTTAATATCTCCTATAGCTTAAGAGAAATTTAGTCGAAAAGTGTAAACTAGTGGTCTTTTTCTTCTTGTTGAAAAGACAAAACATAATAAGCCAAACGAATACTTACTATATGAGCACATCTTATACAGGTCAATACAAACTAGGAAATGCGACTGGTTTTCAAATATTGGGATGTATTGAAATAACTAATATGATGCCAAAGCCTGTTTTCACTTCAACGCCTTGTAGTTAAAATACTGTTAAAAAGTTAACAGCTATTTATTAAACACTTCCTTTAATTTTTCCTACTTCTTTGATTAACTTACAGTAAAAGCATTAAACATTTAAATACATAAAGTAAAATCAATTAAATGACTTTTCACCCTTTGGATCAGCTTATAAAAGAATTCCATAATTTCCTAAAAACAAGTTTTATGTAAACAACTAATATATGTTATGAAAATCAAACTTTGTGTTGTAGAAAATTATGACTTAAAACAAAAAGTAATGATACCTGATCAGAATATTTTGCGTGTAACAAAACAGCCAAGTTAGAATAAAGGGGCCAGCCATATAAAAAAATGGTATCTACAAAAAATGCAAATTTACAGAAAATGCAAGCTCTGCACGTAAGCTAAAAAAAAAAAGAGCCAAGTTATATAAAAATGTATAAATATGTAACTGATTTGTGCTTGATTTCGCGCAAAGCTGTCTGCGCTAACCGTCCCTAACTCTACAGTGATAGATTAGATAGAAGGCAGCTAGCCAACACAACCCACCGCCAACTCCTGAGCTACACTTTTATCAACGAATAGTGGAATTGACTATTATATTATAACGCCCTAACGGCTGAAAGGGGCGAGCATAATTTGGTGGGACGGGGATTCGCACCCGCAGATTGCGAGTCGAACACCCTAACCAGGCCAAGTATGTAACGATGCGTTATTAAAATGATTAAGTTAAACAAGATAAAACTGGAGCAAACATAACCCTTCCTCTTTTGTTCCTGTTGCTGCTAGCTTCTGTTGCAATAAATTACTAATCTTTGAAAGAACAAGACATGACTCATTTTAATTTTCAACGTGTAAATATCTTTCCTCACTTTGCGATTTCCAGGTATCCAAGTTATACGGTGAACAATCAATAGGAAATGCAATTGACGTGGTCGTCACTCGATTAGTGCTCCTTACAGAGAAGCAGGTAAGCTGAACTAGAAACTATAATTAATATATTCTCACTCCCCTTTTGATCTTAACTAAACTTTACCTATCTCACGTTAGCTGTAGTTTCATGGAAATACTTAAAAAGTGTTGCAAGTTTCTCTTAAAATTATAGAAAATCCAGCTTTCGTGTTACTAAATATAATACCTGCTGATTTCTAGCGACAGGCAAGAGGATATTTATGGGAATATTCTATAAATGTGATAGTTTTGTTACCAAGACTTTATTCTTAAATTTACTTATACATCATGTTTAAGTACAAATTTATCCACTGTTTCATTGTAAGTTTTATAACATAAAAGTTAATATGTATTGAGATAATTAATCCAAAAGAAATAATGAATACTGTACAAAGTAGGTTGTTCAATCATGAAACTGCTAAACATAGTGCTTTGAGATTTAAAGAACACCTGAAAGCTTAAGTACTATTTCATGTGTTCGTACACGATTTCAGAAAAACGCGTAGATTCAAGTAGTCTGAATATAAAATGATAAAAACCCTGTAAACCGAGCGCTTTCGAAAGGTGGACCTTTCGCAAGCGCTCGGGTTACAGGATTTTTATCATATGATGTATTCGTAGTTATCGTAGTTTGAAAAATATTATTTCAAAAATTTATTATAAGAATGAGTCCCGAGCAACCAACTAATGAAACAAATATAAAGTCATAATGATCAAGAATTAAGGCAACAAATATATTAGTAGACAAAACAATGAAAATATCACAACTAAATTAAAACTCATGAAACAAGAAAAGGACTTAGTGACACATGTAAACAGCTTACACTTTGTAAGCAACATTCTGCAACAAATTAGTTCTTTGTAATTTTGCCTTTATGTTACTATCCTTCGCATTTAATATGATAGAGGGACGGATTTATATGGCCACTGTTTGTGATTATTTCAGTAACGTATCACTACCATGCCGACACAAAAGAAACGTGTCATCCACTTATCTTAATCGCAACAGCTGGTTTAAATGAAGCTGTATTTAAAGTCCGGAATTCAAAATCATGCATAAACCTTTCATACAAAAAGAGGACAACGGGGATCCCACAGCTTAGCCCTGGTAATATTTTCCCTCAAATTGAAAATACGCGATAGAAACGCAACCTTTAGTCTATGAGAAGATTTGTATACAAGGTATGAAAACAATTAAATGGTCAAGTACCTATGAACATTACCTAGTAAAAACCCCCTTAATCGAACATGGCTTCCACTCACATGCTACAAATCTTCCACCATTGGTTCTAATTGAGGGAAATTGGATAAAACTGATTATATGAGAATCCCCTAACAGAAGAATCATGTCCCTAAACAACTTAGTTCCTTATACAAACATAGCATAATTTTAAAGAGCTCGAAAGCAAAGCTGCACAGACGTTACTCACCTTCTTCAAGCTGCATAATAACAGTTTACACTACTGTTTGTTCTAGCTGAGAAATACATGACAATAAAATATTCAGTAAAATTACATGTTTAAGATATATGTCAATTCTAAAAATTGGACACATAACATCAAACCCAATGAAAACATGTGGTGGCTTCACTTTTTATAGACAATTTTACATACTTTTGAATATTTCAACTCTGTCAAATTAAACATATGCTTCAATAACATATATTCCCTACATGGGAAAGACTGGCCCTATTTTTAAGTTCATGTTACTGCTAGTTCCAGTTACAATAAAAAAAAGTTCCCATTCTAATAAAAAAGAGCACCAATATTCCCCGATATTTTATTGTCTAACTTACTCACTTTACAATACATCTTTATAGGATTCCCTTTTATATAATTTAGCTCTTACTTTAATATCATATCTTATACGACTGATCCCTTGAATCTAACTTGTCTGGTCTTGTGCATGTTATGCTTTTATGATTGCTATTTTAACATTAATTGATAATAAGATTCCATTTGAAGTAGGATCCTAGCCCCAGCTGTCAAGGAAAGCTATCAATAAAAATACAGCTTTTAAGCACCATTACGTCATTCCCTCATTTCAGATTTTCCCTATGCCTCTAGGCCTGTAAGTAATCAGTTTTAATATAGTGGCTGGGGAGAGAAAGTAGATTACTATATGTCCTGTAGTTGTTATACCGTAGCTTGAACTTACATCTTCCAGTAGAAACGCGTTTCATTCTGGTCCTCCTTTTTTACTGCTTTGCTACTTCAACAACAACAAGCAGAATTTTATACTTGTTTGCCTGCTAATTTTCTCTCAAGCAAATATTAAATTTCTCTTTTAATGTGATGTTAGAGTATTTAGATCTGTTCAGAAACATAATAATAGTGTTATTCTAGCATTTGAAACACTGTAGTAATACCACCGATTTGGACAAAAGTTCGATTCTATATATGGTGTCACGATAGTTATATCGTCCTTTTAATTAATTTGGCTGAAGTCATTACCGTGTCTCTAGATCTAGATCAGTGGCACAGTGATATGTCTGCGGACTTACAACGCTAGAAACCGGTTTTCGATACCCGTGGTGGGCAGAGCACAGATAGCCCATTGTGTAGCTTTGTGCTTAATTCCAAACAAACAAACAATTTATGCAGTTAAAAGGAGTGCAACATTAAAATAGCTGCACATTAAATAATTTATCAAAAACAGGGCCCAGTGCTAAAAAACTACATCTTTTACTGTTCTACGCCACCATCCTCAGAAGTAAAAGTTCGATCATGACTTATACAACAAATAAATAATTTACATACTTTTAGCGTCATCTAGACACCAAAGAATTTATAAAATATATGTCCAGTTATTCGTTTCTTCTAACCCTGGCTAATTGGCTTTCCTTTTCAGCCAGATCTCAATATTACCCATCATGCAAGCGATACTTTGGAGAGTTTCTGCAACTGGCAAAAGTTAATTAACACTAGAGAAGTGGCGTACAGGCAGCTAGAGGAAGGAATCGCCCATCATGACAACGCCATCTTAATCACCAGGTATAAATATCCCGTGAACGTTATGTATATATCTCTCTTGTTTCTGATATTGAATTAGCATAGTTATATTACATTCATTTTAAATTAGTTTTATCGTCATGTACTACATCAACAATGGTGAGTTCTCAGTGAAAATATTTGTTCTGCTGAAAGCTTTTGCTAGAACATATTATCAATACTTACTATCACATTGTACTTACAAACGTTGTCAACAAGTTCCAGTGGGAATTAAAGTATTGTTACGACAGTGGAAGTCACGAGACGCTGGGAGCATTCGTGCTGTAGTTTCTAGAAGGATCATGACTTATCGAGGAACCCCGCGAATGTCCGAGTGTTTCTTAGCATATAACCCCGGAAAATAAAGCCAGCGGGATATGCTGATAGACTGAAGATAGAGATAATTGAGTCACGCGAACAGTAGACACCGTAAGTAAAGTGTGCGAATCACTGTGATTTATG
>NW_013666041.1:16795-18050 GCF_000517525.1 Limulus polyphemus
AATACAATGGTTGGCAAAGAGTAACCATGTGACTGTTTAATACAGTGGCTGGTAGAGAGTCAGAAATTATTTATACCGGAAATTAACAAACGAGCAGATAGCAACAGTATTTTTCTTTCATGCGCAAAAACCCAACGCGTTAAATTTGTTTAAATTTACGAGAATTTTTGATTTAAAAATATTACCATACATTAATATTCTATAAAATATTGAAGGTCGCATGCTATAAACATTTCACTAGTGTCATAATAAAACATTTAAATGATACAAGATATATTTTATTTTAAAATCATTAATTTTTGTGTACTGTGAGTAACTACTTGGTAAGTTGCTAATCGGGAAATTCAATAAACAACGCATTGAATATATATCTTTACTTTTCATGAAGGATAATTATAATAGATGTACTTCCGCAGGGTTCCCGAAAATATTCTGTTTCAAGGGTAAATAAAACCAAACTTAAGAATTTTTTTCTTGCTTTTCAAGTTCATATGTCATGCTGTGTTGTAGCCTATACAGTGCTTAATTCTTCTCTTGATTCATTGCATGTTTGACTGATGTCACGACAGTACAAATTGCAACGTTAGGCGTCCCTTATGTGACTTTATTTCAGTGTATACCAACTGACAACAACATGCTACTGCATAGTGGTACGCTAGGTTAAAACCAGTGATTCCTCTAGGCAGCCTTCGGCCTACTATTATTTGATTGGTCAGAATTTGTTGGTTTGTTTGTTTTGAATTTCACGCAAAGCTACACGAGGGCTATCTGCGCTATCCATCCTTAATTTAGCAGAGGGAGGGCAGCTAGTCATCACCACCCACCGTCAACTCTTGGGCTACCTTTTACCAATAGTGGGATTGATCGTCACATTATAACGCCCCCACGGCTGAAAGGGCGAGATGTTTGGTGGTACGGGGGATTCGAACCCGCGACCCTCAGATTGTGAGTCGAGTGCCCTAACCACCTGGCCATGCCGGGCCGATTGGTCAGAAATGTCTGACAAGTAATATATATATATGTATACAGGGTGGGCCAAAAGTAGGGTTACAGTTAACACTTAAACATTTTTCCTTTATTAGAAATTTAGACATTTATTTACATACATTATATTTACATATTAGATATTTTACATTAAACATTTAATCTCTCAAGTGCTCAAAGTGTCCACCTTCAAAATGCAACAATCTTCAACTCTGTCCAGAACACTCTGACACACAGTACGACACAAATTCCGATCTCTATCAATTTCAGA
>NW_013666041.1:18071-72404 GCF_000517525.1 Limulus polyphemus
TTCTTGACTACACCCCAAAAAAAGAAATACATTGGTGTCAGGTCAGGTGAACGTGATTGTGAAGGAGAAACAAATAATAGAGTAACTGTAACCCTACTTTTGGCCCACCCTGTATATGTTTACGTGGAAAACACCATTACTGTACCATCAACACGTATTAACCTAGAAACTTTGCTGTCCCACGTGATGCTTACATACATTCCAGTTAGAAGACAAAGAAAAATTTTTAGATGGGTAGCGTGGCTCAGTCGCTTTGGACTTTTTATATAACGGTGTCAAGTTCGAGGCGGGACGCATCATAATATTGTATCTCACTTGTTTCAGTTTACTTTTTTGTTAGCTGAGGTTCAATCTGCAGTTGACTGGTATTACACTTGTGCCATTGTAATCAGAATTCGAAAGTTTTTGAACTAACTAGTGTTAAGACTGACTGATAATGTGCTGTATTTTATTTGATGGCAAAATTACTAGTCCTAATCAGGGTCTTGTTAATACGTTTAACTAGAGCAACTAGATTATGATAAATAAAATCAGAAAATGATAATCACTTAACGCAAACCCTAGTAATCCAGTTAAAACGTGTGTAAATTATCTGTACTTTAATTGTATTGTTTAAACAGTCGTAACTGGAAGGGAAAACATTATGTTTCGATGCACTGACTAAATAAGATATACTTCGAATACCCTTACTCACTCAACGAGATGACTATGACAACAAGATGGTATGAAGACTGCCAACCAAGAGATTTTCAAGGATTACCAAACAAGATATTTTGAAAGACATCTTTTACCTCATTAAGTGTATTGCATAAATATCCCTTGTACTAACTGATTATTATTATTACATACTTACTAGGCTTTGAGTCTCAAAATGAAGCTAGAATGAAAAATATTTTTAATCAATTTTCTCTATATGGAGATCTTATGTGGCATGTTAAGTTTAAAAAGAAAATTAAAATAAACATATCCCTCATGATGGGGTTTATTAGTATCTAAAATACTAAAATAAATCTAGTTTTAAGAACCTTTGAATGCAGAGGTTGAGTATGTTATATTAAAACGATTTTGTAGCTTCGCCAAGTTGTTAAGATTCATGTTGCCAGTGTCTGATCATACTCTGATCTGACAATCATGCACCTTCTCAATGGCCATGCAGCATAATTTTCATTTCAAAAGCCTCCATCATAACAATTTCGTTCCCAAAGCATACCACTCCTCCCTGCTGGCTTTCCTTAAATCCATCTAGTGTAAGAGTCCAGCAGTCCAATCGGATATAAATTCATAAGTAACTCAACTGTTATATTTTAGTATGGAATAGCATGAGAACTAATTTCATTCTCCATCTTCTTAAGATATGCAATGATTGCATGAATATGTCATGGAAGCAGCTTGTATACACATGAATTGTATCACATTTCCAGATGAAAATCCTTCTTGTTCATATCACACAGTGTTACCTGGGGCATGTGGACAACTTGTGCCACTGATCTTTGTGTTCATAGATTCTCATCTGTTGCACGAAACTACAATTTTCTTACCAAGCTTGGGTATGACTCATTAAGTCTCTCTGAATGGTTCTGGTACCAGAATTTTTTTCATATTCCTTTGCTTACTAATGCTACTAAGTAAAATGGATATCCTCGTCTTTGAAATTCTACCCCCCCCCCAATCTGAATACATCGTTATGATCCCAGTTATAAATATTTTATATCAGAAATGGCGGTTACATACCCTTCCCCAAAGTGATCAATTTTAGGTGTCATCACACTACTTATGAACCATCAAACAATGGCAAATGTAGTTCAGCTACATATCATTCCACCGTGAATTTATATGGCCTATAGTTGTTAGGTAACTGGCTAACTTGCATATTCAATAATATACCTAACTCTCTGTATATGCTGTATGTGTTTTTCTTTTGTGTCGACCTATTAATTTTTATCTGCTTTTCTTGGTACAGTATGGTTTGCAAAGAATGTTTTTAAATAATCAAAATATGCCTGTCAGGAAATCAATGTAGGAACTGTATCATTCTAATAATAAATAATCCTGTTTCACCATTTGTAGTAGAATATATTTATGTACATATTTTAACCCAGTGTTTGATGTGTATATAAAAAAAAAAATGTGTCGATTTATTTTTCAGGAATGACATTTGCTACAACAAGGATGAACCCTGTGATACCCTAGGTATAGTATGTAATACATAACATTTTCTGCAATACAAACAAAGTAGTTATTGCTTTTATATACTTAAGCATAGTCTAATGAGTAAAAAAATAATTCAAAAAGCAATCTTGAATTGAAACCAGTTTGTAAACATCAAAGTACACAAAAAAGAAGTAATATAATATTCGTAGCTCTACTATTATTTTCACTACATAAAATTGGCAGTCATTGTTTATACATAATATCTGATTTCCCATGAATCTAATAAAATGGAATATTTTTAAACCACTAATGAATAAGAGCATCATATCATTCCAATACTTTATAAGCTATAGGGGCACTCAGTAGAGTAAATACCTCTGCAATGCAGCATTGATCATAAGTAGTTACCTCCTCACTTCAGACACACATGCTGATTGTCCACCTCAGGGGGAGGGAGGATGGAGTACAGATGATGATGTCGCCAGAAACGATTACGTCCACGAATTGTCACCAGAGGGCGCGTTCCCAAAGGAAGCACTGCTAGGCCGCCATTAGAGGCAGATATGAAGCCAGAGAGGATGACATCCACAATGTGTCACCAAAGGGCACGTTGTTAGGCTGCCATGACAGATGGACATAACGTCATAGTTCCACAAAGTAGAACCAAAATCACGATGACATTATACATGTCTCAATGTGTAATCACAGGCTAGATTTAATACAGACGATTTATGTATAAAACACTAATTCATTAGTTCTATATTTAATCATACTTCTTTACATTTCCTGACCCCTTATATGTAAATCACTTAATGTCCCAAAATGATGGTTATTTAACATGCAAATTTACGACAATCTTACTGTTTCACTAGTTTCTCTTTATCCGTATAACTAATTACTAAGAGTAGTGTTTCTATGAATGGAATTTGATGAGCTCAACGTGTCAACAATAACTAGATCCAATTACATGTAAAACTATTACTGATTTAACATAATAAAAAGTTCTTGACACAATATTACTTTTTATCACTTTATTAATTATTTCACAATAAAGATTTAGCAATCTGATCTGCATAAAAAGAGACGTCTATTAAGGATGTATGTACATGAAAATGTTTTGCAACAAAATCATGAACAAATATATCATTAATATCTTTGTGGGATCCAAATTTAGATAGCAATTTTCATTTTGTCACATGCAGAAAATGATAATAAGCATAATATATATATATATACAATATTGTTCACACACATATGCATACAGTCTTTGTAGTACTTTTTTGTTGTAAGTCCACTTTCAAAAGTTCTTCTTGATGAATTTTCTTATGTTGAGGTTAGGTGGAGGTAGTCTTAATGGATCAAAATATTCTCATTTTTTCATTTCGACCAACGTAAATACAGGCCCAGTGGCTATCACATTTATGACTCGGATGTACTGTTTTTTTGTTTTTTTTTTGCATGATCAGGTAGTTTATCACTGGCAATCACACTCCAAACATTTTTTGCGTAAACAAATCTTGTGAAAGTATCAAATAAATTTCTAGTGTTCATAGCTTCTTTCAGGCAATGTTCTGACACCTTGTCAGAATTTAAAATTATATATATATATATAACTTTCCTTTTTGCCAATTGTCAAATAGAAAGGCTTTTAGTTATATTTCTTCATAGTATAAATATATACCATGTTGTTGTTGGGCTTAGGATTCTTCTACAGTAGGTGTCTGTGATTGTTAGTGATAAATTGAAGGATGAATAAACAGCACACAGTTCAGTTGTTTTCAAAATAATATATATATATATATTCAGAACAGGTTAATGTATACACAATAAATTTTTCAAGACTATAGATATTATGGTCTTATCATAAATACAATATATGTAGTTCTCTCCTTCTTGTCAAATATGCACTTAGGCCTATTCAGTTACTTTAGAATTTCAGTTGACAAACTGAACTAGCACATTAGTATTCTCTGTGATTCTCTTACAATTGTGACGTGAGTTACCATAATTGTTTGGTCTTCTTTCCTTAGAAGATCCTCTGTTCTTTTTATTAAAGTATGCACAGGCTGATTTAATTACTTTATAACCATGCTTTGATGGAATAAAATTATTTTCTTATTTTCTTTTCTACTGTTAGTTTCGCAATAACATATTAAACGTTAGGCCTATCACTTCTAGATACTTACCTTCACCCCAATTTTATTCTATTTCGCTATTATCTGTCTGCTGTTCCTGCTTGTCTCACGCTATTTATATCTTTATCACTTAATCATCTGTCCATCTTTTATATTCTCCACATCAATGAATTATTAACAAAACTTCCTACATTCGTCTGTTTTTAACATTTATTATAACAAAAACTAAACAATAATATAATATTCACTCACAAAAATAATTTAATCATTAATATCTAAATCAAACAGTTTTATATCATGAAACACCTGTTGTTTCACTATCAAAGGACAACTATCATAACATACATATTATCCATTATTTGAATGAGGCAGTTATTATAACCAATAATTAACTTTAATTATCCAGAAAAGAACGATTTTTTATAATTTAATATACTGTTTCCCTTTATAAGTATATATATATCATTTTGTTACAACTAAAAATAATAAATGAACAACTTACTGTTTATCCATCCATTTTCTATTACAATTTCACAAAACATTGAGACTGTCTAATATTAAGACATTGTTTGTTAGGAATTATCGCACACACATACAAACAGTGTGGGCACTGACGTCAGGACAAGTTGTAGAAGGTCATCACGTGATTACACATATAATGTGGGGCTGTGAGATATTTCAGCACCAGTCCATGACAAATTTTGACCTTTGTTCATTAGTCACACTGGAAAAACATTGCATGTTCTCTTCTACATCTTTCAAAACGATTATGTACATTTACACTTAGTAGCTTTCCAAATGCACGATTGAACTACAATTCTTCAATTATTTCACTTTGTAGAAAAATCATAAGTTACAAAACAGTATTCTGTGATTTTTTTATATGAAACTCGCGTTTTGTCATAGTCCAATATCGTATCATGTAAATAAAATTAATAAATATCATACATGCTTAACAAATACTTCAAGCACTATATGCATCATGGTTTATAATTCTATTGGATGAGCTTTCATACAAATTATGTTCATTCCAACTCAGTATGTAAGATTTTATATAGTTTATAAACAATAGTGAAATTGGTCAAAAATTGAGTTTAATTATCTCATGTCATAATTTCCATAGACTCAGAAAATATAATGAACAGATACGAAACAATGTTATGGTAACAACTAAAATAAGTGTTGCTATATATCAAATGATTTATCGTGAAAAAGACGTTTATTTTCATGTTTAGCTTTATAATTGAACCAATGAACAAAGCTCAAAACTTGTCATTGACTGGTAATCTGAAATATCTCATAGCCCCACACTGTATGTGTAACCATGTGATGACCTTCTACAAATTGTCTTGACGTCCGTGTGATAATTCCTAACAAACGGTGTCTTAACATTAGACAGTCTCAATGTTTTATGAAATAGTAATAGAAAATGGATGGATAAACAGTAAGACGTTCATTTATTAATTTTAGTTGTAACAAAATGAAATTACACTTATAAAGTGAAACAGTATGTTAAATGAAAAAAAATTAACTAATCGTCCTTTTCTGGATGATAAAAGTAAATTATTGGTTATAATAACTGCCTCATTCAAATAATGGATAACATGTAAGTTATAATATTTGTTTCATTGACTTTTGAAAGTGAAACAACAGGTGTCTTATGAAACATTGTCTGAAAGAAGTTATGAACACTTTAGAAATGTATTCGATACTTTCACAAGATTTGTGTGCGCAAAACACGTTTGGAGGTGTGATTGCTAGTGGTCAACTACCTGATCATGCAGAAAAACAACTGTACATCTGAATCATAAACCTATGTCCACCATGTTCGGGTTACAGAGCAAAAATAGTGTGAAAAATTAGTCCTCATGTTAAGATATAGGGCTTTTTTGTATTTTCGTGACCTTGCTGTCACCTTGACCCTCGTAAAGCTACTCATTCCTGAGGTGGGCTGTGGTACAAATGTATACTAACTTTCATTCAAATCCATTCAGCCGTTGTAGAGAAATCAAGTTGACAAACACATACCCAGAGGTGAAAACATAGCCTCCATCACCTTTGGTGGCGGAGATAATGACAAGATGGTTTTGTTGTAAAATCAAATGCAAGTAAAACTGAAGGAATAATATGGTTATAGTTAGTAACACTTACGGTTTAAACATGAAAGTTGGCAAAGCATAGAAGCTAATAGGCTTAAAATTTGTGATAAAGAGCACTTAGACTGTATATGTTTTTCCCCACATTCCTCTTAATTTGTCTAATCCGGATTCAAAGTCCTGAAAGTGTAAAAATAGCTTGCCAGGTAATTTTTTTTTGTCTCTCACAAGTCACTGCTCAAGAAGCTTTTCGTAAATTCAAGGACTCGTCAGTTGAGTTGGATGATGAGAGACAAAAGAGCTCTCGAGCTCTGGTATTGAACGAAAGTCGTCCTTGAAAAAAAACCAAAAAACATTAGCAATTTACATGATTTTTATCACAAAATATAAGCTATAGTGTCAGAGAATAAATAATTAAAGTAAACGTCTTTATTGGGTAAGTAAGAAATAAAGTGAAAATGGACATTAAGCAAACAGAACTGTAGGAATATTTTGTCAGATAACTGGCTGAAGCCACGTCTACTGTCTAGTCAGAATAGTTGAATTAGGCCTCTGTTAGCTAACAAAATGAAGTCAATTATATGCTCAATATGGCAGCAGTGTCAGGTCATGCATACAACCACTTGTACAGCCTAGAGAATACAAAAAAAAACAAGTTCAGGTATTTAATTGAATTTAGATCCTGTATTTGGCTAGTTAGAACAAAAACTGGCACTTTTCTGAATTTAGTTATAAATTAAACAGCAACAATAGGCTGCTATTAGGTAGAAAACCATATGGGGCCAAACATACAGTATAGCGTTTTAAGTCCGCAGACATACCGCTGTGCTACTGGGGGCAGCATTGTTATGTATTTTTCACTGAGATTAAGCTACTTCAGACAATTTTTGTTACTTTATCTTTCTTTTTCTTAAATGGTTATAGTAGTTTTTAGCCGTTGTTGTTATCTAAATGTATTTATTCATCAGGGTTAGGTCAAGTGTCAGGGATGTGTGAACCTAGTAGAAGCTGCAGTATTAACCAGGATATTGGTTTAATTTCTGGATTCACTATCGCTCACGAGATGGGACATAAGTATGTTTTGTTCATTTTTTAAATATTCATTATTGTTAAATTTTCATTTTTATTTGTTTATTTATCAGATTATCATTATAATTATCAAATGTTCCCGATTTCAGCCTAATATAAAAGTGCATAATTGTATTTTTATATAATAATGTAACTGAAGGTATAATAACCACATATCTCGTACATTTCGATGTTTTTATTAGATAAATGAAACTTACAACAATCATTTCATTAATCTAATGTACTGGAAAGTTGATATTGGACATTATTAAACTATCTTCGTTTACTAAACTGACACAGATTTAGTTTATCACAAAGACAGCTTGAGAGGATATGAAAACATTTTTGATGTTTATTTTGGAACTATTTTTCAAAGATTTAAACTGTTTTGCGGGCCCTATGACAATTGAGATAACGTACTATATATATTTAACGTTATTCTGGTAGTAGAGGGCCAAGCGTGCCGTACTAGCTAACGTTCCTGGAATGTGAATACCAGGATTCATGGATCGCGTCCTGTTGCTGCAAAAATGCGCTCCGCACTTTGCAGTCATGGGTGTGGTATACGAGGGATGGTCAAATTCCACTCTTCGGTCATATGAGAGTAGTCCAAGAGTTTATGATAAAGTGCTTTTGAATAGCTGCCTTTCCTCTTGTCTATCTTTTCAAAATGAAGGTAGACCTTTGTGTTGTTTTACTACTAATAGCAGAACATTTTAGTAATTGGATGTGCGGGTGAACTGATTAGTAGTAAAGCTCTCTGTCAATAATATGACAGAGTCAAAATAAACTTTAGAGTTAGAATCAGTAAATCTGCCTCACATATTTATTAATATATAACTGCACTTGGTATTTAGTTTTACATCATTTGACTTCATTACTATACAATGATTTTACATATCATCGTAACTTCACTTTCATCACTTCCAGCTTTGGAATGCAGCATGACGGATTTGGAAACAACTGTGCTGTGGGACTGAATAGATCTGGACACATCATGACTACTCAGCTTTCTCAGCTGGTCCATCCTGTCACATGGTCACCTTGTAGTCGCCATTATATAACAAACTTTTTAGAGTAAGTATCACTTGGAAATTATTGTTTCGGAATCCGTCTATCTGTAAAACAGTTTCACAAAGTAAGCATGTATTTTATGTTGACGTCATGTGGTTATTTGCAGTGATCGCTCTAGAACTGATTTTGTCAGATAATTGTATTTTTGCATTTATTAGCCTTCTTGAGCTGCCATAAAACGACAAATGTCGTCAGTAATGATAACAGAATAGTACACTGTTTCATGTGTGCATTTTTCTTCAGGCTGTACCTTGGACAAAACAGAAGAAGTGAAAGTCCACTAAATCAACAATAATAGTTACAGTCTTCTTCAGGCTTCACCTTAGAACAAAATAAAAAGAGTATCGCAAGCCAACTAGATTACAAATGACCAGTGAGAGATTCGACTGTAGAAACAACACAATCAGGAGTTATTGGTATAAATAAATAGAAAACTAATTAACTAAAACGAAAGACTAATTTTCACTAGCATAAATGATCAATTTCTACTCGATGTTAAGGCCTTTCTTTAGTAAGTTAGTGACACTGTTTACAACCAATGTGCGTACTCTTTACGTTTCTTACAAGTATATAGCCACATATTCCAATTAGTATCATTAATACGCAGAATATTCTCATTTACACAAGCTATGTTAACTCTGCTCGATAATAAAAATATGGACACTCTGAAGCTGTTAATAATACTTATTAGTGAAGGCCTTCACAAGTGGGCCAGACGTGGTATAATGAGTTAGTGTGCACGAATTATGAATCCGATAGCTGACGGTTTACTGACTACTGCTGCAGAAACGTGTTCCACAATTTTGGGCCGTGTATGAGAGTGACATTCAAATCTTATCATTCTTTCAAACAAGAGTAGCTCACGAGTTGACGGTGGGTGGTGTTGACTAGTTGACTTCCCTCTAGTCTATCACTTCAAATCTAAAAAATTGCGGAATTCGCTAATCGAATTTTAGTTTTATTAATTTCGCAAAAGAATGTCGTTAGAAATATAATAGTTGATCTATTTTTATCATATTAGATAATTAAACAAATCGTTAAAGTATGTAAGCTTGTGATTTGTTTACTATAATCTATTATTCTATGAAAAAAGATACAGATACTAATGCACTAATAATGTGGTCAAGTTATGCAATTTCGTGTATTTTGTGCTGATTATTAACGTGGTATTTCCATGTCTAGTTCAGGACAAGGCGAATGCTTGAAGAATAAGCCAAGGTTTGAAGAGTTTGACTATCCAAGTTTTCTTCCAGGAGAACTGTACAGTGCTGATGAACAGTGCCAATCTCAGTACGGCTCTTTATCGACAATCTGTCAGGAAGCGCAGGAGGTAGACATGGAATTTATGTTTCATCGACTTCAATTTCTGATGTGTTGGTGAATGTTTAGAGCAAAAATATCTTAAAACAGATATAGAAAACCATGTACATGTTTATAGCAACGGATAAATCTTCAAAATCAATACATAGTATATATTTACAGCATAAGAATGTACAATATTTAATTACACATACGCTCACACATATCCGTCTTTATATATTTTACAAGAGAAAATAATTTTCATTATTACTAATGAACAGAAAAATTTGTCAATGTTTTGCATTTATTCCAGCTACCATGAGCAATATATTAAATACCACGAAACAGGAAAAAAACCACAAATCTAAGCTGCTAATTGCTATTATACACTAATTGCTGGTATGAATAACTTCAGATTCTCATATTAATTAATGAGAAAGAATATAGAATTATAGTTGCTTTTAAAAATTCTACATAGGGGTTGGACACAACTAAAAATGCCCAACAGAAATAGCATAATAACGTATAAAGTCCACCTTTCCTTGCTAGAACAACTCCAGTTCAATGTGGTAGGACACCTACCTACAAATTCTGAGAATTTTACTGAGGAATTAGGTTTCATTTCTGGATGAGAAATATTTCTAACTCCTTGAGGAAAGGAAGTGGTGGGAATCTGTGACAAAACCTATTTTACAGAATTTTCCATAATGATTCGATTACATTTGGGTCTGGTGAATCAGAAGACTAGGGGAAATGGGTAAAGCCAGAATGTGAAGGCCAGGGAAGGTGGTTAATGTCAAAATAAGATGGGCGGGAGAGATGAATAAAGCCTGACTCTTGAAATGAGCCAACTACAATTTTTTATGTGTAAAGTGCGTTGTCATCCTCAAATATCCCATATCCAGCTAGATAGACAGCGTGTATCATGGGCAAGAAATTATAAATTATAATCTCCAAATAAATGATCTGTTATTTGCCTATTCAGGAGAATAATGAGACTCATTTTGTGTCAACATAATTCAATTCACGTCATGACAGAGCCCACAGGAATATAACTGTTGGGATTAAACATTCGGGGTTGTATGCCTCCTTGTGTTGACGTCAAACATAATCACGCCTACTTGATGAAAAGGGCAAATGCAGAATCGTCTGACTAGATAATAATGCTTGGGTCCAGTGGTTGTGATCATTGCATTATCAACCATGTTTACGGGCATTTGTTGGTGAAATCATTGGTTTAGGTATTACAGCACGTCCATGATAACTTGCTTTATGAAGCATTTCTCTTGTTTTGACACACACGCTAGTTTGTCTTAATCGAGTTCCTACAATCTATCCTCTTTGAAAGTTTGAAACCGTTGATTAAGTCACACGCTTGTTTCCCGTGTCATTTGACAACTAACATGGAATAGGACTTACAGGTGTTTAAATAATACAGATCACTTGTTAAGAGCTTATTTGAATAACAACTTAATCAATCTGCTGGAAATATAGTTAGTTTGATAACTTGGAAAGAACTAATACGTTTTTTAGCAGATGTATACTCTTAGTATAGTACATCCAGACACTACAGAATATCTATTTATAAACTTTATCAATGTCAGAGCAACCAGTCAAAATGTTATGTAGAACAGCTTGACACACATATATATTCTAAAGAGATAGTAAATTATGTTAGTTTAAGAAATAATCGACACCCACTTTGCTTTTGCATTTCCATCTTAAACTGTATGATTTTGTAACTTGAATTAAGTATTTAATGATAGAGTAATCTATTTGATGCAGATAATCCTTATAAATTTGGGACAACGCTGCGACTAGCTACTGTTTTCTGTTTAGTCGAAGTTAATCGTTAGATTGACAGATCATTAGATTATTCATACTCTAAACAGCTTCTTTGTTTTTTTATGAAATTAAGATATTTTACTCAATAACTTAATATAATGTGGTAACAGTAAACATTTCAACTAGTATAGGAAGTAGGGAATGTGATACTATGTGTTCATTGCCTAGTAACTAATACAAAAAAGTGATATGAACGACAATCATGTCGAGTTACACGTTTTTCATAGTGCTTAAAACTTTAGACTTGTTATCGATTAAGACAAATGATGGGATAATGCAATCTGCCTGTAAAATTTGAAAAATCATAATAAGTTTTTGGAACACCTAGAATTTATCACTGAAGGGGGATTATTATTTCATCACATCAAGTTGAGTGTAGATGTTGTTCATAATGAATGTTGTTTATCTCTTGATAGCAATCACAACAGTAGCTAATGGCTGGTATAAGTTTTGAAATAATGATGTGAATAGAATAGAAAATTTGTTTGTGATTTTAAGGAACCGTGTGAGGCTCTGTGGTGCGAACAGCCGCAAGGAGGTTGTGCAACAAATCACATACCTGTACTAGATGGAACTCCTTGTAATGACACGAAAGTGATGAGTGGAGTAAGTATCATTGTAACATATTTGTTTTTCTTTACAAAATGACATTAAATTAGTGTGTATGGACTAAAATCAAAAGTACATATGAAGAAAAACTTATCGGAAATCACAAAAACACTAATCTTCTAATCAGATCACTTTCCATGTTTTTCATTTAATTCGAAATTATATATTGTTTCTATTTTTTGGGCTTTTCAAAAACAATCTAAAATATGTAATAATTATGAGTTATTTCTAAACCAACAGGCTTAATATTTGTAATGAAAATCAAGTAAATTGCACATGCTTATATTTACGTTACTCTTAGTTACTCCATTTCTTATTCCTAACCAGAAATGTGTGAAAAATAATATCTGAAAAGCAACTGCTACTTAAGGGGTTTTTGATTTTCAATTCTTCGCCAGCTTTCGACGGTTAAACAGCAACTTTTATTGAAGTAATTTCAAATTATTGAATATGCTATTTAAACTATTTAATTTGATGCTAAAGCGAGATTTTCTCAAAATAAAGTGATTAGCAAAATGATTATCCAATACAGTAGCTCAAGAAAGTGAAAGAAAAGTTTTAACGTAATCACATAAAGATTATTTGAAAGATATCATAATATATATACGAAAAAACATATATATAAAATTTGATCTTGAAAATTGTTTATTATTGTGGATTTATAATACCAATTTTAAAGCATCATATAACTACTTTTGACTATCTAGTTAAGAGGAAAGTGTAATAGCATAGAAGATACATCCATTGAAAGACGTTTACTCGACAACATATACGTATGTATACCTACCTGTAAACGCATCTTGTTTAGAGCATCCAGAACAGAGAGGTAAAAGTATGAACAAAGCTGTTTGTAAAGAGTTCGTCATCGTCAAGTTTCTTTATCCTCGACATTGGAAAATACTATGCTTACATATTGTTACAACAGCGGAAGTCGTGTGACGCTGGTGACACGTGGTGAATTCCTCGATTGATCATAAATGATCGGGGAGGCCCGACTGTATTCGAGACGCCCTTCTTCGTTTGTATATAAGCCTGGCAGAGAAGCCAGCGATAGATAGATAATTAAAGAAGCGAACAGTAGTGACGGTAATATAAAGTGTGTGTTTGTACTCGTAGAGAGCAAAGTTATCGAGATTGTGAATCGCTGTGATTTATAGCGTGTATTATAAAAGTAGTAAGTTTAAAGTGACGAGAAATGTACTGATTGTGGAATTACTGTGTACTAAAAGTTTGTGTCGAGAAATAATAAACTGGTTTAATCAAGAAGGGACTTGTATCACTGAAGTTCCTCGGAAAGAATTTATACCGGAAATTAATAAACAAGCAGATACCTAACAACATTTTATTTTATTTTTTTGCATATTAAAAAAGATTAACTTTTGTAATTTATACTTATGATCACAGCTGTAATCTATAATTTTTCTTTATCTACCTCAACCTTGGTCTGGTAAGGGTAACTGTATTTTTTAAAATTTAAGAATATGCCTCTTTATTTCAGAGACAATTCTAAACGAATTTATCATTTTTTCGTAGGCTTTTTTTGAAGTTAGTTGATATCATTTTAGTCTGTTGTGATGTTTCACAAATGTATTTATGCTTTTTATCTCAAGTGGTGCCACAGTGGACAGTGTGTAACTCGTGGTACCAAAATTGAGCCAGTGGATGGGAGTTGGGGACAGTGGTCAGACTGGAAAGACTGCTCGCGGAGTTGTGGAGGCGGAGTAGAGTTCAGTGAAAGGCTCTGCAATGATCCCAGGTCAGTGATATTGTTGGTTCAAATAGTTAGATATAATCGTGGTTTAATATTATTATTATTATAGACGACAGTTTACCTGATGATGAACATATGAGAGGTCGAAACGTTGTTATAAAGTAAAAAAAAAAAAAAGTAATTATAGACGACAGTTTATTTGGTATTGAACACATGAATGGTCGAAACGTTGTTATAAAGTTAAAAAATAGATAAGTAATCCATTAAAACAGTTGTGTCTCTTGACTTTTATTTAAAGTATACAGAAAATTTTCTCTCTTTACAACAAACCTCACTTTAGCTGTTTTGTTTGTATTTTGAGAAGTAATTGTGTCTTGATAAATTCTAAAATGCAGAACATATGTAGAATGTTTTATGTTTATAAAGTAATATGTACAATTCAATATAATAACGCAATGTTGGTCATAACTTTGATGTAGTAAACCCAAGCTGATTTTTTTCGTTAATTATCATTACCTGTAAAATGATTTTGATAGCTATTGTAGAGTTTTATCTATAGCTACTGTAATGTATTAAATTACAAGTCCGTTATCGGCCTTCACAAATTAAAGTGATCCATTAATAATATATAATGACAAAAATAAAACTTTGATATAATAATTATAATTATTATTGTAATTTTTCCTCAGTGGAAGTGAGAACTGCACATTTTTCTACTCATGTTCTTGCTTCCTAACAAGACTCAGCACCGAAGAAAAATCTTTACTTAACATAACTATAGAAATTTTAATTTATACCTGCAAATCTGACACATAAAACTGAGAAAGTTCCTTATAACTATGTACAATATTTGTCTCCAAGAAGGACTATGGGTGTTTTTACATTAAATATATTAATAGGAATATAACGATGAATGTATTAAGTTAAAAATAAACTCAAACTACCTGACAAAATGATTATTTATAAGATACACAAAAAGTGAATTGCCCACTAGGAGTTGCAAAATTCATGAACCAATAATAATAATAATAAGACCGAAGCGTTTATAAATTATGTAATATATATATTTCTGTATTGGAAACGATTAGTTGTTCAGTTCTTCTAGAAATAGGTACAACAAAAGAAAATAAATTTGCATAAGATTGGTTATTATATTATAGATAAATGTCTTTGCATAACTTTTGGAAGATTTATGTGACGAGAAAATCAATTAACCTTAATTGTGATTTGCTACTACAACCGAAACTCACAGCAGAACAAAATGAAATTTATTAATCGAGAATAACCGCTTTTCCCTAAACTCCTAAACTTTAGTATGCACACTGACGTCCGTGTGTTATTACGACCCATCCTTCTCACAAACGGTTTTATAGAACACTCCATTTATTAGCACATGCAAAATAGATTGTGCCAGGTGATTGCTGCGGTCCCCAAATGGATAGAGATCTGTCACTAAGAAACAACATAGTCACCAGCTGTTGGCGACTTTCTAACGCAGAAGCGATTAGATAGGATTGAAAAGTGCAACAAACGACAGACCGATATTTACAACTGTGGTCAAGATTCGACTACTTCCAATCACATTGTTTGAAGGAAATTACAAACTTATATATGGTAACCAACAATCCACCCAAAACCCAGTGGAATTTCTAGGATTTTTTATTGGGGGAGGCAGATAGGGACTGTATCAGAAAGTGGGTCAAGTGTTTTTACGTGCAAACGAAATAGGCCTTTTGTCTTTAAGAAGTGAATTTGTTCTTTTTTAATTATCAAAAAACCGAAATTACCTCAGGTTCTGCACAGTTTCACGGCGGTCTGATGCTATTTTAAACTTCTACTAAACTCATCCTCTGGGTTTCATCTGATTGGAGGTAATGTTTTGGGTTCAAATTGCATTGTATTACTACCACGCCTGTCCAAACAAACAAACCAAAAATATTCGTGTCATTTAAAGTCACGATGTTGGGAGAAGTTAAAAACCTTAAAAGACTAACTCCTGAAATATTTCGCCATGCCACTGCCAAAACCACTTACCTTGGATGCGAGCAAAAAATTATGATTTCGGTGTGGTAAAGCTTGAGTACTTGAGCTTTACAGTTTCTTTCACTGACGTCACGCCGTTGCCAAAATCACTTATCTTAGATACTAACAGAAATCTATGATTTCAGTGTGGCTTGGCTTCACTGACATTAGAGTACGAGTACGGAGAACAGAACACGAGACACTTGATGTGCAAGCTGTTAGAGACACGTAATGATGTGGAGAACGTTCTCGTGACTGGGATTGGGTTTTTCTTCTTTTAGAAAGACAATAACATTTACAATGTAACTGAATGTGGTTGTTGATCATATCATTCTCACTCTGACGAATAAAGACATTTTCAAAACAATAATTCAACAATAATGGCTGGAGACGGCTCAAAGTGGGTTCCTCGTCATCGAAAATAATTCAACAAATCACCATGCTCGGATGAACCAAAGTTGGTTAGAAAAAGCTTTACAATGTCTTCAGTCACCTACTTTGCTCAGCAGAATGACCAAAGCCGATTGAGCTTTTTTGAGATGAACTTGAATGTCACATTCATCAATGCTCAGTTGCACACCATTTTTTCCAGTGAATGGGTTAAAATTAAGTGGCTAATATAAAACTTAATTTACTCTACTACAAACGAGAGGTGAGAAAAATCATTGTAATAAAATTCACTTATTTTTCACCAAACACTTAAATCATGTAGCAACTATTACTTAAATTCTAATATTAATTTGAATTATATATTTAGTTAATCGGCATAGAAATGTAACCATTAGCACTAAGATTATCGAGTAGAAATATTTGGTTTGGTTAGTTTTGAATTTCGTGCAAAGCTAAACGAGGGCTATCTGCGCTAACTGTCCCTAATTTATCAGTGATATACTAGAGGGAAGGCAGCTAGTCAACACCACCCACCACAAACTTTTAAGCTACTCTTTTACTAACGAATAGTAGGATTGATCGACACATAATAACGCCCCAATGGCTGAAAAGGCAAGCATGTATGGTGACGAGGATTCGAAATCCCGACCCGCATATTGCAAGTCAAGCGCCCTAACCACCAGATGACGCCAACCCGAGTAGAAAGAAATTCGTGTTTCTAAAACGAAGAGCACCATAATAACACTGTTATGAAGTTGTTATATTTCGAGAACGGGTTGAGTTGATGTGTTATAATTGCAAAATAAAAAGGGAAAAATTAGATTATAATAAAAGTAATTGTTTTATCAAGTATTTTAGTGCTGAAATACATTTCTCAAGCTGTGTTTGTAAGAACATTTTGCATAAAAAATATCTAAACAGAAACC
This sequence comes from Limulus polyphemus, assembly GCF_000517525.1. Taxonomy (NCBI): domain Eukaryota; kingdom Metazoa; phylum Arthropoda; class Merostomata; order Xiphosura; family Limulidae; genus Limulus; species Limulus polyphemus. Next base: position 35,398 of record NW_013666041.1, read on the forward strand.
AGGTGAGTTTAATTGTCATTTTTATATAGATAGTAATCATTTTCTATAAAAGTATGCAGTGAAAAACACTCACTTGTAGAAAGTGCATCATATTGTTTAATTACTGGTCATCCGATTAAGTAATTTTCTTTTGTTTTGTACCAAGATCTCAGATATTGAAATCACGATAGAATTAATATATTAGACATATAAAAATATTCTAACTTTTAATTATCTATTAACATATTACTGTGTATTTTTTTCACAATTCTATGCTAGTCTCTTCATATTGAACAGTAATCATTAAAATAAACGTAGTTTGCCAAAAAGTTTCACAAGCCTGTATGGAATATATAGTTCATCGGAATTCACGCATAGAAAAATGTTCGTATAGTTTATCAATATTAAAGATATTGAAGAAATTTATAAGTACTTATAACTTTCAGGCCTATGAACGGTGGAGATTACTGCATTGGCCATAGGAAAAGATTTCGGATTTGCAATAATCAGGTAAATTATGAGGAAAAGAAGACTAACTTGAGTTTTGACATAATATTGATTCAATCAGTGTTATTTATAAGCTGCTAATAACCAAACTTTACTCCAACGGTTACATAACGTTTTTGTTGAGTGTCTAAGACTCCCCTTCAATATCTAAAAACGATATTTGATAATGAAAGTAGTTTAAAATGAGGTGCATAACTACCTATAATTTCCTGGACAATAAAACTATAGACATGTTTATCACCTTGTTGCTTTCCGTTTTCGCCTATGTTGGCCTTTTCAGATATTATATCTGAAATATCTTATAAAATATCTTCAGATATTATAACTATTATTGCTTTAAAGCATTTACACTAGATAAAGAATTAAAACATATATCTGATTATTTTGAAATAGGTTATGGTTATGTATTTACAATATTTCAATATATGCACCACCTATGTATTTATTTGTTTGACATATATTTTCATTCGTATATGTTTTGTCTTGGTGCGTACTTGGATTATATGTCTATACATTTACACTCTTATAATGCAATATTTTATTTTACGATATTTTTGCAATCTACTTTGTTCTTATGTCTCTTTTTCATTTTTGTACATTTATTAGACAAGTATAAAGTCATTGGTTAATTATGTTACTGTTTACAAGTTGTAAAATAACTTTAGTAATTGGTGCGCATGTTTTCCGACAAATGTTTTACAAAGACTAGGGTGAGTTTTCTAGATTATTTTAGTAATACATGATTAAAATACAGTTTATTTTTATAATTTTAGAATTAGGGTTGGACAGGTCAGTTTGGAAGGAAAAGAGGAAGAAAATGAGTGGTACAGGACTGTATCTTACATTATCCTCTCCCCTAGGTAATACGCGAATTTCATTGAAATTTCTGTATTTTCTTTTAACCCAGTTTCGATGAAGATAATTGCTCAAGTAAGCCACTCAGTCTTCCCCTTACATTTTAACTAGGGAGGGGGAGCTAATACATGGTACACTCCTGTCACACATATTTCCTTCCTCCTTTCTTTTCAGGCTGATCTGGCCATCCCTAATTTAAAACTATAAAATTAAACTAAACATTCCATCAGGTGTTGCTCAAGAAATCGAGAAAACCCACTGTAGCACTAGTAAAACACTTATCTAACAACATTAACTTGTAAAATAACAAAAATAACGTCATAAAAGAAATGGAATAAAGAAATAACCTCGGAGTTGCAGATTCTAGAGCCTGCATTTCGAATGCATTGTCTAGTAATGTATCTTCATTTATTGGCTTCGATGTTATGAAAATAAAGCCAACCCCAGTTGTGGTAGGCAATGCTAAAAGTTCCAAAACATCTGAAATATGAAAGTAGAAAGTTTTCACCCTTAGCTCTTTCCATTATTGAACAGTGATAGGGGAAGTTTCTCTACAACAAGGAAAATAGTGGTAACTACAACTGTCAGGTTAAAAAATGAAGATATGCAGAAGGATTAAACACTTTAACTTAACTAGGAAAATTAAGGATTGAAAGTACAGGGTTAAAATTGTCAATTGATCAGAAAATCAGAAACATCGATCAAGAATATGGGTTAAAGTGGTAATAGCCGGCTACCAAAATACTTTGTCCTAGAAATCCTGTCAGGGTTGACATATAAAAAAAAACAAAAATCAAAATAAACTTGTGGGTAAACATTTTTCTACAGATTTACATGAGCTCATACTTAACCTATTTACTTTTTCTACAGATTTACATGAACTCATGCTTAACATATTTATTTTTTTCTACAGATTTACATGAACTCATGCTTAACATATTTACTTTTTCTACAGATTTGCATGAACTCATACTTAACCTATTCACTTTTTTTCTACAGATTTACATGAACTCATACTTAACCTATTTATAGAACATGATCCCTATTACTCGTGCATAGCTTGGTAGATCCAGGCATCCTCAGGTCTCAAGCTTAACGTAAGCCTCAGGTATGCTTTCTGAAGCCACAATGGCTGTAATTATGACCCTGTAATCCCACCACATTTCCTCCACTTTCATCTCGTTTGTTACAGAAAGAAAAACGAGTTTGGTAGGAAAGAAATGGGGAAGTGAGACTGAAAGGAAGATACTCACTCGCCCTTAACTTATTTAGATTTAACACCATTGGGTGCTGATCTGATACTTCCACAATTGTAAAGAAACATGAGGACTTCATTTTCCAAAGGACAGACCACTATCCGTGAAACTGTTGCCTTCTCTATGGACAGAAGACACCACTTGTATATATGGAGGTACTATTGTTTCATCTGCAAGTTATACAAAAGTGGTCCACTATCCCTGTACTGATTCTAACTAGCACTGGATAGATCTCCAGCCGAAGTTAAATTCACCTGTTTCATTGACGAAGTTAGTAGAGAGCCTCCGCAATATTTCCCTTTCGAGTATGGTAAAACTAAGACTTGCAAAGACGAAAAAAATGAATACATAGAGTTCTAATAGTTTAAGCCCAAATGGCTTCAGGTAATAACCACAAGCTTCAGAAATCTTCATACAACCTTCATTCACAGCACTATTCACTACAACAAAGTTGTCAATTGAAACTGCAACATTACATGCCGTTTGTATGTTATGAGCTACACTAGCTGTATTTTCTGCTCTTATTGGCGTGTATTTTTCACTCATGGATAGCCATCTAGTGGTGAAACTAACATACTCGTTTGCGCAGCAAAGATATAATCGTAAACTCCACAAATGATTGTATAATCTGGGAATCATATCTTTAAATCTAAATAAATATTTCAATTTAAAATCAGATTTCAAGAAGCATCTAACTTAAGCCTACAGATATTGTCTAGCCTAGAAAGTGGTTAATTATATTTTAGTTTCAGACAAAATGCTGTCCTGTGTCAGATAAATCTATGACTGTTAGTTTCTTTGGAACAGTTAACTGCACAGTCTGAGGTGTACTAGGCAGATTAGACATCAGTGGACAAAACTGACTGAATATCAAAATCTTCTGGATGCTTATGCTTTATCATGTATTGAAGTGTAATCACTCGCAATTCTGCAAGTTCGATTGATCAAAACTTTATACAAATTAATTTTAAAAAGAGTAGGAGTAAAATATGCAACTAATTCGTAAAACGTTGGTTTATGATAAACACACAGCTTAAAACAAAACTGCTCATAATCAAATACATCAGTTTGCATCGCATTCCTGTTTAACTGGACATTTACTGCTGAAGCAACGTAGAACTTTAACTGCATATGTTTGTAACAGAACAGTTGGAGATAATGTCGTTAATAAAAACAGATGGGCATTATGTCAGTCGCAGTCTCTATTTTTATCTTAAACGTAAAATAATTACAGCGGGAGCAAACTTAGATATCATAATATTTCTATCAATCTAATTATAGATACTTCTGTTAAAAGTAAAAACAAAATAAAAAACAAATACATTAACCTTTGGAACATTTTGATAAACTATTAACTGTTTCTGAAGAAGTTGAAATCAAATTAGTGCACAAGTTAATAGTTTCTTGTAAATATCAGTGTACACTATACCTAAAATTTGTGATAGAATCATGTAAAATGCAGGTTATTTTTTCATATTCCTTTTACTTTATCTATTTCGGAATAAAAACCAGAATGTGTAAAAACAACATTTACTTAAACAGTGACTAAACATCAAAATTAGGTGTATACACATCACGATGAAATTCCAAACACTTTATTGTCCAAGAAACCACAAAATTCTCTCCTTAATCGTGTTTCATTCAAATTTAAAGTTAACCAGAAAAACCTGATAAAATGCGGTTAACAGTGTCAACACTTTCTGATATAGTACGATATTTCTACAACTGTAAAAGATATATTCGTCATTAATCTCTTGTATAACAGTTCGATTGTTATTTAGAAAATATATTTCTATCATTTTTATGTCATTTGCCTTAGTAATGTAATTATTGTTATTAACACAATTAGAGAAAGCTAATCGTATTTCACAAGATCGATTTGTATATACTAATGAAATGACATATCACCCAAATGTGAGCGAGTCAAGAGCGATAAGTTTACTGTTTATATATTTGGTTCATAGTGAATCTCTGACTATTCGACGTTAGCCACGGTAACACTTCCGTTTAGATAAATACACCCCAGCTCCCCAAGCTAGGTATAGTGGTTAGCATGCCGGTCTGTGAATCTGCAGGTTTCCTCCCCATTTTCACAAAGTCGCGCTTTGCGCGAATATCCAAAATAAACTTATTAAGTGCGATTAACCTCAGTGTACATTCCCTTTCTCTGATCGGGTAATGACTATGTCTGCATTCTTAAACTTAGTAAGAATACAGTATCCTCCAACAGGCAGATTCTGTAATTTATTTCCAAAATATGAAATGGTTAAACAACCAATAATTAGTTTTCACACTGTCGATCGAAGCAGTAACAAAATGAGATGCCGTATAACATATCAACTGTTTCAATGAGGATTAGCAGCAAACTAACAATCAAATATAATCGTTTTGGAGAAAGCTTCAAAGATGAACATGAACTAAAGTTGTTTTTTTTTCAACTTCATCAATTTGAAGTGGATTGTGAAGATGCCATCAAGTCTATTAAAAAACTGCTGACAAAAATAAATTGTTGTTTTTCAGAATTTATAGTGCATACTGGAGAGATTTAAACATTTTAGCAATAAAGTTAGAAGAAAAAATTTGCTTTACTCTCCAGATAAAAATAAACAAATTTTTATTTCAGCCTACTTTTCGCTTTATTATGGCTACTGATACAATAGCTGTTCTTGTACTGTTAGTTCTGACAAAGCTGCAATGTCGAAACGTAGGCTGATATAAAATTTGTTTTATCATTATAATCTGAAAAGTAAGGATAGTTTTTTCTAACTTTATTTCCAAAAACAAGGTTGATTAGATTTACATAATTGATTAAACCTATACTCAGTTAACACACTATTACTATTTTAATCAAACAAGTTTCTAAAATAAATGAAATCTAAAAAAGAAATTAAGTCTTACAAAGTAAGGTAGTAGTATGGTCAAACCTATGACGAATTTCCATCTTCAAAAACTGCATTGGTGCTATTATATAATATGAGGGGCATATTATGTCACTTTGCAATTAAGCTAAAGTGTATGTGTAATTAATATATTGCATAATCAGTTGGTGAATAACATTATTATTTGTAAATGGACAAGTTGCTGAAGAGTGTGTTTATTGATTTATCAAAGGTATATGAGAATTTAATATTTCCTTCCCTTTTATTAAATTGCCTCAAATATTTATATATTGTCATATGGATTCAAATATCGACTTGCACATTTAGAAATTTGCTTGCTTTTTTTAGTGAAAAGTTACATAATAGGCTATCTGTGCTGTGTCTACCACTGGAATCCAGCCCCGTATCGTTGCGTGTAAATTCATAAACTTACAAGCAAAAAGTAAACACTGAGATTGATTAAACGAAGTGTACACTTATAAAGTGTCACGCAGATTTCGTAAATCGACGTGTAAGTTTAAAAATAAACAGTTATTTAATAAAATGAAGGGGAGATTATAAACTGTCATGCACATTTAGTAAATCAATAAGCATATTTCTCAGCCACCTTTTCAATTTACAAACATTAGTGATATTTATAACTGACAAATCGAATTATAATTGTTTTGATAACACAGATGAAGTGACTACGAAGTATGCAATATATAACATGCACATACAATTTAGCTTAAGTTCCTTTTGTTTGTTTATTGTTAAGCGCAATGCTATATAATGGACTATCTCTGCTGTGCTCAGCACGAGAATCGAAACTCGGATTTTAGCGTTATAGGCCTTCAGACTTACTATAAAGCCACTGGGGAACAGCTTTAGTTGCAAAATTACACTTGACTTCTCACACTGTAAGACGTGTAATAATGAATTATGTTAGATGAAACTGTGGAAATTTAAAAATCTAATAAATGAATGGCATTCTTACATGTATCTGAATACAATTGTTTACTTCCTGAAATGTGTATTTTAAAGAATAATAATTAGAATAAAAAATTCCAAAATCTACAACAAAGCTTCTATAAGAAATTACTAAAAACAAAGCTACTATAAGAAATTACTAAAACTTTTAATACTTCTAATTAAACTAATGAAATTCAAGTATTTTGATCGAAATACATTAGTTTATGAACCGCTTCCCTATAATTTAAATTTAAACAGGAGATTTAGAAGCAAAAGAGTCGCCTTAAGTCCACCTCCAGTCTACAAATAGTACACAAAAACAATAAGTTTCTTCAACCAAGTCAATAACAGAATTTAATAAAACACTATGAAACCAAAGCCATTTACACCGAGGAAAGCAACTGATACATCATACTTTAACACTTTGAATCATAAACACAACACAAAATAACAAAAAATTCAAATAACAAATAGATAGCCCCCTCCTTGTTTGGAATCAGATACATATTAAAATCTACAATGGTAAAAAGAAAGTCCAGTTTCCTTTAAACCGCTTCATGATAGATTCATATCCGGGTACACTTGTTATTTTTAAGTTACAAAAACATATAGATAAATTTCTACATTCTTTGAATAGTGACCATCTTAATATTTAGGCCCGGCCTGGCCAAGTGATTAGGGCGCTTGACTCGCAATCTGAGGGTCGCGGGTTCGAATCTTTGTCTCACCAAACATGCTTGCCTTTTCAACCGTGGGGGCGTTATAATGTGACGGTCAATCTCACTATTCGTTGGTAAAAGCGTAGCCCAAGAGTTGGCGGTGGGTGGTGATGACTAGCTGCCTTCCTTCTAGTCTATCACTACTAAGTTAGGGACGGCTAGCATAGATAGCCCTCGTGTAGCTTTGCGCGAAATTCAAAACAAACCAGACAAACAAATTAAATTCACAGTCAAACAGAAATGCCTCCACAGAAATGGCTTAATGGCAAGCTTAAGGACCTAGAACATTAATATTTGGGGCAAAATACTAGCGAGCCTCTTCAAAACATAGTTCATTGTGTTACTTTGTGTTAACAACAAATCAAATGAACGAACGTAAAAATGATTCAAAATTACTATTTTGGGTTACTCTAATAAATAATAGGAAAAAACGGTTTAAGCTCGACTCGGAATCTGTGGGTCGTGGGATTGAAACCAGGAGTACGTTATTATGTGACGGCCAATCCTATTATTCGTTGGTAAAATGTATCCCAAAAATTGGCGGAGGGTGCTTCTGGCTAGTTGCCTTCCTTGTGATCAGTAGTTCAAAATGAGGCAGATAGCCTTAATATTTTGACATAAACAAACAAATAAAATATTCTAAAAAACAATCAATAGTCACAGTTTTAACTTTCCAATACAACATTCTTCGTCAATGAAGATAGGGCCTGATGGTTAGGGCGTTCGACTAGCGACCAGCGGGTCGCGGGTTCGAATCTCATAACCGAATGTGCTCGCTTTTTCAGCCGACTAATGTTATAATGTGACGGTCAATCCTACTTTTCTCTAATTGAAGCTGAAGCGTTGGCAGTGGATGGTGTTCATTAAAGCATTATGTCTTGTCTATCACTTCTAAATTAAGGACGGCTAGCACAGATAGCCTTCGAGTGCTTTGCGTGAAATTCAACAAGCAAACAAACCATACAGAAAGAATTAACTACACTCCCAAACAAAGTGTATTCACGGTTTCAAGTTATATGCATCTTGAATCTCGTTTTTGGACTTAAAGGTGTGACACCTGATGGTAAAAAATCGTTTGTGGTATTAGTTTTTAGATCATTGCTGCATAAGTTACTATATTGGTTTCATCACTAGGTTGTCATCCTTAAGTATAAGATAACACATGCCAGTACGACTTTTATAGCTCATCGTGCACGTCTGGTGTGTAATTTTGCAGTTTTAGCTGACAACTTTACTATTGTGAGTAAAACTATGGAAAAAGTGCAATTGACGATGCATGAGAAATTTGGTATTACTAGTCTGGATCCGACCTTAAAATCTTTAGAACTTGTCTACTCATCTCCTAACATTGCGAGCTTGTTATTATCCTAGGATATAAGTTCTATCATTAGAGATGTGAGACAGAACTTCATAAACAGAGCGAATGGACATTTGGTGATCCATAACATTTGGGTCAAGAAAAGTGGTAAATGGTCACTTATTAGTTAGGAACAATGCATACCAGACGAAGAATAACTAGTTGCTTTAAACTGTGTGACAGTAAAGACCAGAGAAAGTCATTAACTTGCTCTATAGAGGGAAGTTAGACAATGGAAGTTAGAAGACCAATAAGCTGTCAAGAAATGGTTATAAGAATTGGCATTTAGGGCAGTGAGGGCTTTGCAAACAGCGAATATTCATTTGGTGGTCAGGAACAATGAGAGAATTGCGAAAAATGAACTATATGTATATATATAGTCTTAGTCAGGATTCGTTAGGTCTAGACAGACGGTAAATCGTCACTTTTCTGCCTGGGATAATGAGTTATGTATGACATGGCCACAGTCCTGTGGCCAGTTTATCCAATAGATCAGGTGTTCTGAAACGACTTTCAGGAAAGTTTCAAGTGTGTTACAAACGCTAAGGTTTATTGCAGTTATTTATTTATTTATTAATGGTTTTTTATTTGAAAACAAACTGTAGTATTTAAGCAAGGCTCAACTACTGAATACAAAAAGACTCAGACCACAGAAATCCAGAATGAAACTGAAGACTTGAGTTTAAAACATAACAGTGGGATATGGAACCATTTACAATTCCCAGAAGAATACACATACTGAGATGTTTAGGTTGTGCATGAATCTTTATTACCGAGAATCTTACTTTAATGGACGTAGCGTGTATGTCAGTATCTATGTATGCAACCAAACCCTCTGCGCCATCTATTGAATGACCCCCAAACAAAAATCCATAAAAAATTCACACTTTGGGCATTCGAGATTCATACAATTAGAAAAATAACTGTGGTATGTGCAACGACCGTTTCTTTACAAGAGAACACAATTTTAAATAAAAGTACTCTCCTCACAAGAAAAACACAACTTTCACTAGGACTGTACGTGAGGGTTTGATTATATCTTTATTGGTTTAATTTTTAAATGTAGAACTGAGATACTGGAGCTCTTAATAACTGTCATTTTTTTCAACAAACGGTACCACTTTTAATATATAAAAAATACAGTTTATATCAATAAAATTCGAGCTGTGTACATTGAATAATTTTAATGTAATGAATTACGTTTGACCAAAGAGCACATGCCGAACAACTTTCCTATGCAGTACTTCCCAGAAAAAAAAATTCCTTTTTTAGAAAATATTCACTTTTTCTAAATTTTTCAATGAGGTATGAATACTACGATTAGTAATTACTAGCATAAACAGCCGGCCATGGAGTGGCGTTTCTTCTAGTGTCACAAATCTCAAGAGAGTACATAAAATATTTGTTCTAAAGCAACAATCAAGGCTGAAAGAACAACCAGAGATTTGATATTGCTAATTTGAAATCAATCTTAAAATTGTCATAGCTTGGTTAATCATCTCCTCCTAAGATTGTGAGCAGGGGCATATTCTTGTAGGGTGATTGTTTTGTTTACTCGGAAACATGGTAAATAGGTTCAAATACAGAATACAAAAGGCTAAGATCATAGAAATACAGCTATGTAATGACGCGTTGGGAAGCGTCGAAACATGTTGAATAAATTTGAGACTGTAGATTTGTCTCAACTAAAATGCATTTTATTGTGTAAAATAAATAAGGTTGTTATTTTTAATAGTACTTATTTATTTACTCGAGGGCTATCTTTCTCTTGCTATCCTTAATTTAAAAGTGATAGACTAGAGAAAGGGCAGCCAGTAAGCCCTCCGACCAATTCTCGGGCTACTATAATTGAATAATGGGATTAACAGTAATATTATAATGACCCCACTGCTAAGAAGGGCGAGCATTTTCGAGTAAATTGAGAGTCGAGTATCCTAACCACTATGTCATGCCAGGCTCAAGAATATTATAGAAAGATGGTAGAAAGGTCCTCACATACCGGTTGTACAATTCATGTTCAAAGTCAATAAACAATTAGACCAGCGAGAGCACTATTTAAAGAACACGCAGTATTCATAATGATTAAGCTAGGGAGTCTTTTTCAGCAGAAGAAAATGATCCTGGCCTAGATTTTGCCTCTGGTATGTGTTTACAAGGACACTGATGATCATGGTTTTGACAGAAAAATATTATTTAAGTGCACAAATCTTCAGATGTCAAGCCCGAGAATACACAGCGAGTCACAATACGCATTTGATACACAATTTTGTTTTTGGCAAAGGAACAAACAGTAACAATGATGGTAAGCGTGCTTAAATTCCTAAGCCTGCAAAAATAGGTATCGTATACTGGGGTCTAATCACGGGGTAGGGAGGTATATTTGAATATCCAGTTCGGTGATATATTTAAGGATCCACTCCAAAAATAAATGAAGAAAATTCAATATAGCCAATTTTAAAAGAAAAAGAAGGGTGGTCCATTTATATTCTGCCACTGGCAATTGATTGATCATAGTGATGCTATAGTATTGGGGTAAACCTAAAATCGAATTGATCAGCAATGATGAAATAGATTGCATCAGAAAACACACCCGAACTTGTTCTACTAGAAGACATGCAATATGGCTGAATAAATGAATCATCTTAACGGCATGCAATTATCTTACGGTCAAGTCAAGGGGTAGGCCCGCCCATAAGTAAAGTTCAGCATGACCGCCCAGTTACCCTAAACGAAACTCAGTAGCTGGCCAACACTACACATATTAATCTTGTAGGAAAATTCTCTCCACCACTCTGAAGGTGTATAAGAGCAAGTAAATATTACACTCAATTGAATAATTCTTTTTTAATTAGTTCATTAAGTTTCGAATTACAGATGTGTAAAAATAACATTCCACATTTATCATTTGACTATAATAAGTCATTGTCCAAAAGACCTTTATTCAATAGCAGAACTTTCAGCTCAGCTAGAATATGGTAGCAAAAAACATATTTAAAAGTACATTAAAATGGCGTTTAACATCTTATTTGGTGACTGGGCTGAAAATTCAAAATTGTTAACTTAACAGGTCCTAATGAAACTAAAACGAATAACACAGTGATCAATTATAATCAACAACTGTATTGTATAAACTGTGGTATTTTATCTTCACAATATCTTTCTTGTTTAAAAATAAACATATTTTTAATTTTTTGAATTATCAAAGACTAAATTATATATATATATATATATATATATATGTATACATCTTCTTTTGAAAGGATTGCCCTTCTAATTCTGAGGACTTTCGAGCAATTCAGTGTTCAGAATTCAATGTCGTCGAATTTCGTGGGAAGTTTTATGACTGGATTCCATTTACAAATGGCAAGTTGGTCTCTTCATTCACAATTGTCTAATTTTCATAGTCTTTTTGACAAGGTTTATTTATTTGTTGTTAAGCACAAGTCTACGCAATAGGCTATCTGTGCTGTACCACCACGAGTATCGAAACCAGGTTTTTAGTGGTGTGAGCCCTCTGTGTTATAGCCGAAAGACAAAAAGCATAGTTGCCACCATTTTAGTGATGCATATGGGTGAGTATATTATATTAAAACGAGTTTGAATAAGGAAATCAGCAAGTTACGAGACAACCACTGTTGATATAATGTTGCAGTGGAATGTAATGTATCAGAACCACATTTTGACACTGTTTGAACGAGATTTATCAGAACTACAATGTGACATTGATTGTCGTTCGTGGAAAGAGTGATGCCACCGAAAAGTGGTAGCTTTTGTGAAGGGTATGTAACAGCGATTTCCAATGCAAAATATTCGTACGCTCGGATCATTAAAAATCGAGGTTTGAGAATTTTCAAGACGAAGCTGTCCATTGCACTTAATAACCTTGGAAAACAAAGGAATATGGATCAAATGAGTGCATCAGAGGTATCAAAAAAAAAAAAGATCTTCAACAAATGGTATCCCAACTGTGGTAAGTAAAGTATACGACTTGTAACAGGCGAGATCCTATGAACATAAAGGTTAGTGGCAAAAGCCGTCAACGTTCCCTAGACAACATCATTTAACATAAGTAAAAAAGATCTCCATCTGGAAAAGCGACACAAGTCACGTGCATACAAGCTGCTTCCACGACATATCCATTCAAATGTTGCATACCTCAAAGAACTGGAATATTTAACAGGTATTCATGCGATTCCACATGAAAACATAGTCAAGTTGCCAATTTTAGCGTTTATAGATTTCTATGCGATTGGACTGTTGTCAAGAATGTAGGAAACTATCGTCTTCGTACACTGTATTGATTAATGAGAGCCAACAGGGTATAGGGATGTGTTTTGGACATGACAGCTTTTTGACACAGTTTTTTCCATTATATAAATTACCCTTCAGGGTATTGTCAAGGTGCACGGTTGTCAGATTGGGCATCAGTAGACATGGCAATATGGATTATAAGGACGTGGTGAGACTCCAAAATCGTTTTAATATAATGTACTCCATCTTGGTATATACGTATGTACACAGGAAGCTAGAGATAGAAATTAAACAAATAATAATTTTGTCTTAACATTTCTCAAGAAAAAAATAATCAAACAACTATTTCGGATTAGATATTTTACTTAAGTAAAGAATAATGAAAATTGGTAATTTTTACGTCCATTATAGCCAATTCTATATAATGGGCCGTTCCAGAGTCTTGTGTTCTCACTTGCTACATTGTCTCCATGAAGATATATTAGACTCTGAGATTGTAGAATTAATATCGTGAAGTTCGTTCAATTATTAGTATGCTAGTATAATACTGAGGCTTTGAAGTAGGGTTAGCTACTTAATTGTATTGTAATGGTGGAAATTTGAATCAGTTTAACCATTACTTTTACACTGTACGATCGAGTTTGGGAAACTTGATTAGTTACCACTCTCGATCTAATTGTTTCGCAATTTTGCAACTACTATATTTATAACATGACGTTGAGTTAGTTTCTATTCTGATATAAAATCATCAATTGTGATAGTGCGTCAGCCTCAGCCTTTTCTATAATACTGTAATATGTATTGAGATTGTAAAAATAGGTTAGCCCCAACTCTAATGATGTAGAGTATTGAATTAATTACCAAAATGATAATCGAGACGATAAATTTTAGACTTTATTGGGCAAGAACTTAAAAACGACAATGTAGAATGAACGGGAAAAGCTCGAAGAAAATTTATTATAAATAACATTTGTTGACTAATTGAACTGTATTTTCTGTTAGGTCAATTGAATCCTTGCTCACTCTATTGTCAAGCTATTGGTTATAAATTCTACTCACAGAAAGCACTGAAAGTTATCGACGGAACTCGTTGCTTCCCCGACACCAATGATATTTGTATAGACGGCCAGTGTGAGGTGAGTTGAATAATACCAGTGATATTTGTATAGACGGCCAGTGTGAGGTGAGTTGAATAGCACCAGTGATATTTGTATAGACGGTCAGTGTGAGGTGAGTTGAATAACACCAGTGATATTTGTATAGACGGCCAGTGTGAGGCGAGTTGAATAATACCAATGATATTTGTATAGACGGCCAGTGTGAGGTGAGTTCAATAATACTAGTGATATTTGTATAGACGGACAGTGTGAGGTTAGTTGAATAACAGCAGTGATATTTGTATAGACAGCCAGTGTGAGGTGAGTTAAATAACACAAATGATATAAGTATAGACGACCAGTATGAGGTGAGTTGAATAACACCAGTGATATTTGTATAGACGGCCAGTGTGAGGTGAGTTGAAGAATACCAATGATATTTGTATAGACGGCCAGTGGGACGTGAGTTAAATAACACAAATGATATATGTATAGACGACCAGTATGAGGTGAGTTGAATAACACCAGTGATATTTGTATAGATGGCCAGTGTGAGGTGAGTTGAATAACACCAATGATATTTGTATAGACGGCCAGTGTGAAGTGAGTTGAATAAACTTCCTGAAGACATTTTTGGTCCTTAAACTACCATATGTTTCAGATTTTTGCTATGGTATTGTCTGCAGAAAACTGAAACATTAAGAAAACTAGAGGGAAACCCAGTAGAGCACATACCCCAGCCGCGCAGCGTTGATCATATTCGGTTCTCAAAAAATACGAAAACGTGTCCGTATGTCCGTAGTTATTAACAGACACTGAACATTTTCGGCAGGACAATGAGGAATAATATTCTACATATGTCCACTAACTTTGATCACAATCCGATCATTTTTGACTGAGTCATAGAGCAAAAATAGTGTGAAAAATCAGGCCCCATGGTAAGAGATAGTGACTTTTTTATTTCTGTGATCTTGCTGTGAACTTGACCTTTACCTTCCAAACACTAATCACTTTTGAGTTTGATCATAGTTCAAATGTATACCAACTTTAGTCCAAATAAATCTATTCAGCAGTTTTCGATAAATCTTGCTGACAAACACACACACACATACACACAGGGGTGAAAATATATCCTCTGTCCACCTTCGGTGGCGGAGGTAATAATCAATCTGATCTGTATATTACGTTACATTTCACGACCGATCATAGATAGCAGATAGTAAATTTTATTGATGTGTAAGTTCTCTTTTCAAACCTGCCTCCCAGTGGCACAACGGTATGTCTGCTGACTTACAACGCTAGACACGGATTTCGATACCTGTGGTGGGCAGAGCACGGATAGCTCCTCGTGTAACTTTGTGCTTGGCTACAAACCAACCAACCACAACTTTTCAAACCCTTAATAATGGGTTTAAGTATATGCATACGTTATTTTCCGTGAGCGGAAACAAATTAACTCGCAATAGAAATATAATTTTCCATCAAAATATTTTGTTTTTAGTTGTTAAAACTTTGCTTGGACATGAAGATGAATTAACATTACTTTATTCTAGTAATAACAAAACAAAATGAATTCAATTGTTCATTGAATGTCCAGTTGTCTTTGTTACAGTACTAATTTACTGCTTTTAAAAATTCAATCTGTTTCCAGCATGTAGGCTGTGACGGTATTTTAGGATCCATAGCTATAGAAGACAAATGTCGCGTTTGTGAAGGTGACGGTACAACTTGTAAGACAGTTTTAGGATTCGTGGACGATCCATTTGAAGACAAACAAAAAGGTTTGCTTCTAATATGATATTTGATCATATGGTAATTAGTACAAAACATTAACCTTTCCAATACTGACTTTGAATACCACTATAATAATAAAATGACTTTATTTCTATAATCATTGCCCTCATTTGGAATCAACTGTTTTAATCTTTTTGCAAAAATTTCAAAATGTTCAATTCTGCATGCATGATTCAGTTATTTTTTTCATTTTCCCCAATTTAGAATACGTAGAAATTATTCGACTTCCTAAAGGAGCTGTGAACATCCGCATTAGGGAGAAAGAAGAATCCACCAACTTAATCGGTAAGATACGATATATGTTGTTGTTTTCTTAGTGCAAAGCTATACGTTATTTTATCTGCATTTTCGGGTAAGAATCAAGTCTCAGATTCTTGCGCTTTAAGTCCGTAGACTTGCAGCTGACCCACCAGGGGTCAATTTATATGCAGCAGTCTCATTGTTGGTGGACCATTCTATTCCTTTTTAGTCCTGTCATAATAAAATTGGTGTTAGCTTGGCGATTTCTTGTTAACATAATTAAAATTCATCTTATAGTAACAATCGAAAAGGAATGTGTTTGCCATTTTTTTTCCCATAGTCCTTGCGGACCGTCGAGCCGATGGCAGATCTTGCTCTGCCAGCATTTCTAAAGCTGTTTCTTACGTCAAGGATGCAACCCATTTGACAGCCTTCCCTCTTGGAAAGGACGAGCATGTTTGGTGGGTGGGACTGGGATTCGAACCCGCGACCCTCAGATTGCGAGTCGAGCGCCTTATCCACCAGGCCATGCCGGGCCGTGTTTGCCATTAGGAAAATAATACTGCGAACTGTCGGTGATTGACGAAAAAAAAATTAACAGGATTATTAAATGCAATAGAAGTCAGTCTGTGTTCTAGTTAATTAATTCATTCCACAGTGATTAAGATTTAACTATTTCCAACTGATGGACATTACAAAACTCCATCAGTCTAAGAACCGCTCACCTCAGATGCTAACAAAGAGAAAAAGAATGACTTCAGTAGTGGTTAGGGAATGTGACATGGTTTACTGTCGATAAAATAACTATATTGAGAAAACCGCATAAAACACTGGACCTTCCTTGTGGAAAATTCTATAAAAATGTGAGGCGAATGTTCTCGTGGCAGGGAAGGGTTAATCATAAAGTATAAATAAGATTCTGAACGTTACTGGCAACCATGACCATTTCACAATGTTATACTTAAACTATTATAAACAACTATTCTTCTAAAATTGTAATTCAACAATTGAAGAAACTTCTGGCACTAATTCAGTCATTTTTCAGTTAGATTAAAATATATATGAAACAAGTAATATACCTCTTAATAATCAAACAAGCCACCTTACTTCAGAATATTACATATCGTTACTTCTCTCTGTAAAATAGACTCGAGTGACATGTTTGTTACTGTTCACTTCGTGGATGACGCTGCAAATGTTTATAGCTTACTTATGCAAATAACAGACTTTATGATATATTTAATCAATAGCTCGGGCTATTTGTTTCTCAAAAACATCCTATCATAAATAAAAAAATACAAGCTTCACATAATATTTAATTCTGTGTCGACCCAAAAAAATATTTTCATTAACGCCACTAAAATTATCATGCTTATAGGATATTTGCCAGTTTAGCTTATTAGAAACGAGGTTTAACGAAGTTTACAAAGGACAAATTGCCAAAGTGTTAAAATATTTCATGGTGTGGAAAAGCCAGTGGGATAGCTTAAAAAGACTGCGGACTTACAATGCTAGAATTCGGGTTTCGATACCCGTAGTGGGCAGAGCACAGATAACCCATTGTGTAGCTTTGTGCTTAATTACAAACAAACAAGATTAAAAAGAATAGTTTTTTTCTTAATTGATAATTTAGTAGTGTAATAACTTTTAGTGCTAGCCGTTTAATATTGTATTATGATATTTTTAACCTGAACAGCACCTTATGCAACACATGACCGAAGTCAAAAACCCCTTAGGCTCAGGTATAGCTATCCCTAGTTTAGAGCTACTGGTTATATGCAGAGAGGGCAACTAATTAGCAGCACTCACCACTTAATATTTATTAAATAGTAGATTAATTAACTGTCATAACTATAGTTGAAAGTGCAAAATCTATTCAGTGACATATTACAGCTTGACCATTACGATCCGCATTCTGTCACGCTAACCTCATAGTCGTACTTGAATAAAATTATCAAAATTATTTAATTGAATGGAGCAAATGTTTAACCTACTGTACTTCTGAAATGGAGATGTTAATTTAGTTGGTACTTTCGCTCATTTTAGTAGCTTCTATGTAGCACAGATTCTATCATTGTTTTTCTTTCCAGCGCAACAGCATTTTGTATACATTTTTGTGCTGCAAAATACATGAATTATCTTATCGACTTGTTTTCCATTTTAAAAGCAAAGTCACATTGAGCTATCTGTTGTGTCCACTGGGGAAATCGAACCTCAGTTTTTAGTGTTATATGTCCTTAAACATACCGCTGTCCTACCAGGGAACATTTTATCGATAACCGAGGAAAAAGGATGTCCAACATTTATTTCTGCCTTTATGACTGTGCTAAACGGTGTACTCAAAGTAAATGCGGTCAGAGAGAAGAAAACTTTGTTGTTTCTTACGAAATGTAAAAAGGCAGACATCTAATAATACTAAGAATTACATTTTATTATTTTAATTTCTTAAGTAAGTTATAATACATTTGGTGTAGAAAGTTAATCTGTAATATTTATGTAACCCTTCAGCATTATTATTCATACTTTGGAGGACATAAATGGGTTATTTACCGAAAGCGAGTTTAAAATACTATTGTAAAATGTTGTTTAGCGAAGTCGAATAACGATGGTTTCTAGTGTGCGTAGGCCACTTTCATTGCTGTCTTGTGAAATAATTGTGAACTGCAGTTTGAATGGCTGAATATCACTGCGTTCCAACGTGTTATTTTCGATATTAGTGGAATACAGAGTTTTAACCTCCGACGTTCTTTGTATCTCTGCTGAAGCCTCCTGGCCGTGGAAACAACGTACTCAAATTTGCAACTTGAGCATGTGTAGAGATATGCTCCAAAGTACATGCGCATAAAGTTAGTTTTGTTCTTAAGTGAAAATAAATTTCTTAGTCTGCTTGGATTTTAAAAATACAATTAAGTTAAATCTGTGAATATTTGCTGTGAAGTGTTTTCTTTCTAATGTTATGTGACCGGAAACAATCGCCATTCTTAGCGATCCAGCGCTCAACAATGGAGAATAGTATCTTCCTCTGAAACTCAAACTCTAGCTCATAGAGACTTCTCTGATTCTCAACCTTTAAAGTGCCTTCTGAGACATGAAAACGGTCCGTGATTTGTTCGAAAGATCGTCAAGGTCTGGTGGTTAGGGTGTTCGACTAGTAATCTGAGGGTCGCAGGTTCGAATCACCGTCACCAAACATTCTTGCGCTTTCAACCTGGGGCATTATAATGAGACAGTCGATCCCAAAATCAGTTGCTAAAAGAGTAGCCCAAGAGTTGACGGTGGGTGGTGTTTACTAGCTTCCTTTCCTCTAATCTATCACTGCTAAATTAGGGACGACTAGCGTAGATAGCTATTGTGCAGCTTTGCGCGAAATTCAAACCAAATCAAACCTATCGAAAGCTCGTCAAGACTTATTCCGCTGCCAGAAATTGTATCTTGTAAAATGTGCTAACTAACAAATAAAGAAGTTAAAGAATTTCTCTATTACGTTGTTCACTTGAAAATATTATTTCATATGTTTTATCCGTCAGACACTGTGTTGTATTTGGATGTAGACAATTTTTATCGTACATTTTTTTGTTATGTGCAATGTGGTATAATTATATCATTATCATAGCTCTCAAAACAACCGATGATTCTTATCATTTGAATGGCAAAATGGAAGTAAGCTGGCCAATGACATATGTCATCCTTGGAACTAGATTTCATTATATGCGAACGACGTCACACCGTGAATCTCTTCGTGCTCTTGGTCCCCTGTCAGAGGAGCTTATAGTCGTGGTAAGTATGGCTCAGTTTTTTGACATACCTTTGTCACTGTTAGGTGTAAAAGACAGATATTGCCACAATTCGAATGCTCTAAATCTCTCCATGCTTCTGATCCTTTGTCAGACGAACTTCCAGTCATAGTGAGTATGGATCAGTTTCTTGATGTACCTTTGTCATTGTTAGGTGTAAAGGATAGGTATTAATACAATTCAGATGCTCTGAATCTTTCTGTGCAATTAGTCTTCTGCCAAAGGAACTCAGAGTCATGGTGAGTACTTGATGTACCTTTGTCATTGGTTATGTTTAAGGGACAGATACTGCCGTAGTTCGCATGCCTTGAATTTCTCCGTGCTCTTGGTCTTTTTTCAGAAGAACCTATAGTCTTGGCGAGTATGGATCAGGTTCTTGATGTACTTCTGTTACTGGTGAAGTGTGAGAAACAGATATCGCATGCTCTGATATTGATCTACTTTGAGGTCAATTTTGAGTGCTGTTTTCTTCTTATGTTACTTTAGAATTCGAATAGCACATTAATGATGAATCTATGTAATATATTTTTATTTCAAAAGTGGCCAATTTACACAAATATTCATTTGATTCAAATTTTCAGAAATAAAGGTAGGGTTGAACATTCTGTTTCATGATTTTTTAAGTTGTAAATCAAACTATGGTTCTGAATATAAAATGACCTGTTCTAAATCAAATAATGAGAGCGGTATAATCAGTCTTTTATTTTATTATATGCTGAATTTTTGAAGTGTCTTTCGATCAAATAGTAGCACTAAATTTTTACAGTAAAATGCATATTAAAATATGTTCTTTTTGAATGCCCGTATAATATTATATTTTCGTTTCCATTTGCTTCTCTAAAATATTCAAAATCAAATTTTTCTGAGTAATAATATTTTTTATGTTTAAACATCGAAACACTATTTTCATCAGAATGAAATCGGCATTATTTTCTAAAGATACAACATCACCAATTGCCATGACATTCCAATATCAATAATATTGAACCATTATTTTAGATCTGTTGATTTGTTACGATTTCTTGTGGTTATTAATATTCAACAAATTACAGATACAATGTAGCAGTATAAAAAATGTCTAAATTATCCTATGAAATAAATTATTTCATTTATGCGAATTTTTAACAGCTTCTTTTAGAAGAACCTAACAAAGGTGTTGTCTTTAGCTACAATACACCAGTAGAGGCACCTTCCGACCAAGGTAAGAACCATGGGCATTATATTATGCTTCTGTTGTCTTTAATATTGTTTGGACTGCTTTCGATTTTTAGACTTATTTCAAACATATAGAAATTTCTCAACAGCTGCAAGATTTT
Organism: Limulus polyphemus; assembly: GCF_000517525.1. NCBI lineage: Eukaryota > Metazoa > Arthropoda > Merostomata > Xiphosura > Limulidae > Limulus > Limulus polyphemus. Next base: position 56,393 of record NW_013666041.1, read on the forward strand.
GAACATAATACGTCTGTACCACTTCAACAGGGTTAAACAGCTGAATTCATCGCTTCAGCTAGTGGAAATAGTGCATTTTTATTTGATTAGACAGAAACAACACACACACATATATAATCATAACCAAATTTGGTTCACAATAATTCAAAATTGTTTAAGAAACTTCATTTCAAATATCATAATTTAACTCTGTATTTTCATTTGGCTCATAGAGGCTTAGCAGTAAACCTGAGGACTTATAATGCTGAACATCGGGTTTCGATACCCGCAGTGGGCAGCGCACAGGTAGCCCCTTGTGTGGCTTTGAGTTTAACAACAGTTTTCATTTCGCTTTTCATGACCAGTGCACGTCATCTATTGCAACCATACTTCAAAGTTTCGTGTACGAGAATCTAATCCATTCAAGACATTAACTACTTTTATACAATAGACCTTTTACGTCTGTTTACACAACTTAGAATAAACCCAGTTTTACAATTCAGTTTTCTTAGTCTTTAATTTCTGTTTTCTGTTAAAAGTTCTGTTTGCGTAGAATGATGTTACAATCATATTTAAATATTTCATGTCCGTTTTTTTCGAATGAAGTTTATTGCTAAGTTTGCCTTAAATTATTTGATGCTACAGGGGTTGCGTACGTTATATTAAAACGATTTTAAATCATACCACGTTGATACAGTCCATGTTGTCACGTCCGGTCATGTTCTTTTTGAAGATCATACATCTCGACAGTATTCTCACAGCGTAGATTCTATTGCAATAGGCTTCACCGTTGCCATTTCCAAAGTACACTCTTTCTTGTAGGTTTACAACAATCCATCTGGTGTACAAGAATGACAGTTTTACAGCGCCCCTTTGAACAGTTCGGTGGAACAGAAATCCATAGACGAATTAACCAGTATGTCTTGAGACAGTTGAATGGATATGTCGAAAAAGTAACTTGTGCACACCTGACTTGTGTCACTTCTTCATACTGCGAAACTTCTTAGTTATGTTGCCTCGGATACGCGGAAATCATTTTCCAATGATCTTTACTTTCATGGATTCTCACCTGTTACAAAATGCAGCACTTTGCTTACCACGGCTGGAGTATACCAGTTGCAGCTCTCTAGTTCATCCATATTCCATTATTTTCCAATGTCATTAAATACACGGTATATCTCCATCTTGGAAATTCTAAATCCTCGATCTGATCACATCTTTATGATCTCAGTGTATGAATATTTTACATTGGAAAGGGCTGTTACATACCCTACCCACAAGCAATCAATTTTCAGTCGCACCAAATCACCTACGTTACGCCATATATGAAAATGTATTTCTAATACATCCGTTCCACCGCGATTTTATGTCAGGTTTGATTGTCACGTAACCTACTGATTTACATATTTACACTTTTTTTAATATAACTTATTCAACCATTTGTAGTTTGAGAATATGTTTTCCAATTTTTGCTTATGCCTTTTGTTCTTCAAGTTGAATTTAGATTGGCTTGAATTTCGCGCAAAGCTACACGAGGGCTATCTGCGCTAGCCGTCCCTAATTTAGCAGTAGAAGGAAGGCAGCTAGTCATCACCACCCACCGCCAACTCTTAGGCAGCTCTTTTACCAACGAATAGTGGGATTGCCCGTAACATTATAACGTACCCACGGCTGAAAGAGTGAGCATGTTTGGTTTGACGGGAATTCGAACTCGCGACCCTTAGATTGCGAGTCGAGCGCCCTAACCACCTGGCCATGCTGAGCAGTTAAATTTAATATTAACAGCAACAAGTAAATTACATTCTTCAATGTCATATTCATTACATTCAGGACTTCTGTCAAACAAATTATTACTTTTCTTTCTATTATAATTATCAAACAAGATTTACGGGTTAAGCAACTAAATTCTGTGTATCACTGTGGCAGGAGTGTGATCGAGTACTAAATGATTTTGAATAAGTTAAAGTCCAGTGAATGCAACATAAGTGAGCCCTACTATGTGAATCGAATTATAGACCAAGGAGAATAATTTGTAGGAGATATATTTCAGTATATTGTTTTTGATCTAATATGCAGATATTATAATCTGTTAACTTGCTCAATATGTTAACAAAAGCAAAAAGAACTTACCTCTCAATATCTTCGGGCACGAAGATGCGAAGTTTAAAGGGTTAGCTGGACCGAGTTCTTCTTGTACAAAACAGTAGAAGTGTTCATATTTAGGCAGGTACCACATTTAGCCACCTTACAGCGGTAAGCAAGCTTCAATGAGTTTTTTCGTCCACATCTATAGATAAAATTTGCGCAAACCGCGGAGAAAGCAGCTCTATAGAGCTGAGTAACCATATCTTGTATTGCCCAACGTGTACAGCCATTACCGTGTAGTTTATTGCGGTTTTAGATTGGGGTATGGGTTTAATCCATCGTAGATTGGAAAGTAGTACGAATACAGCCAAGCTGGTGGGCAATTCAGATTCCAGACATTATACAGAATTCAAATCTCTATTCAGAATTAAGAAAATAGAGTACAAGAAAGCTTAGTTTGGAAATCAACCTACCAAAATATATCTTCTTGACTCTCAGACTGGGTGTTGAATACAATTTCTACACGAAAAAGATGTGCCGAATCTTCAGCTATGCTAATACTGTCACACACACGTTCGTTTGTTTCGAACTCAGATTTTTGGCGTTATAAGTGTTCAAGCCTATCGTTGAGCACACACTGGTGGAGGTGAAGACACGTTTATACAGGTTTGAATGGCTTTTTTTTTCACAGCTGGCCAACTTAACGAATAATTCGTTGAGTTGACCCTGATAAGTTTTGTGACATATTAAATTAGTTATACCTATGGACGTAGAAATGCTGGAAAGCCCTATTTTACTTTTCTGCTAATGGGAGTTGCTCGATGACCTGAAATGCTGGTAAATACTACAGAATGCTAGAATTATAGTTCTAAGCAAAGTTAGTTCCGTATCATATTTGCTTTGTGTTGACGTCTGTTGTGCTCCAATTACTACAGAATAGCTAACTTATAAATAGCCCCCAGTGGCATAGCGATATGTCTGCTGACTTACAATGCTAAAAACCGTGGTGGGCAGAGCACAGATAGCCCATTGTGTAGCTTTGTGCATAAATTCAAAACAAACAAACAAACCAAGTTATAAGTAATGCAGAAGTGACAAACGTATGTTAATATTGTCCATAGAGCCTATGTGACATTTTCAGTGATTTTGAAAAGAAAAAAAAAGGTTTACATTTGTGAAACGTTTGGTTCAGTTTCATGCTCGAGATGAATTTAAATAGAAATGCGTTAAACAAATTTCAGCGAATCTTTCGTTCTTGTGGTATAGTCTACACGTGTGGCATAGAATTATGCAATACTTTCTTGTTCATTATGTAGAGACAGTGCATTAAATTTTCCTTTAATAGTATCAAATGACTACCAATCACATCATTATGGACTGTAACTTACTAAATTAGGCCTGGTTGGTGCTGTCTGTTTTTTTTTTTATCTTACAACTTTTTAAAAATTTTCATATTTTTAATTTTAGTTTATTTTAATAGTTTTACTCATCTAGTGTGTTTTGGACTTTTAAATTAATTTCTATACTTGTGTCTATAACCATATATTTGTCAGTAAAACTATGTGACAGCAAAAGACAGCTTAAATCTCAAATTTAACTTAACTTCAATATGAAGTGGCAACACACAAGTTGTAAACTATAACATTACTTTTTAAACTAAATCTTGTAAATAAAATAGAAACAAAATTCTTAAGGATATGTTTCTTTCAACTTTCAAATGTTCGGAATACTTCTTTTCTAAGCAAGGGTTCTCTTAGCTATCGTTTTTGTTCTGTTTTTATTTTACAGCAAACACCACATCTGGACATTTTGGATGAAAAATGACAGGAGATAGATAAACCAGAAGTGCGTGGATTTATGACAGAGTAAAACAAGGCTTGGGAAATTAAATCTTAAACTTTGAAAACTGCTTTTATTATAACTAGAAATATTCTTAGAAAATCATGTTTTAAATTGGAAACTATTTGATACAATTTTAAATAATTGAGAATATTCCGATGTTTCAATGTTTTCTACTAATGTTAGAGACTCTTAACTGACTGTTCAATTTTCAAGATAAAATAAGCAACATCAGGTGATAATGAAAAACAATATTATGTACGAAGTAATTATAAAGAAAACTCATATTAATAATTATGACATGTATATTTTAAAAATTACTTGACCGAGGGAAACTAAATTTCATCACAGGCAAATTGAGGATAAAAATTATATTCAAGAAAATTTGGACATAGTACAGGGTGATTCAAAAAATGTCAGAGAAGTAAACAGTATGCTTTCTGTCAATTCTAATGAGCCTGTTAAGCATATTCCTGAATGAAGCTACTGCAAGCATCATTTGTTCTTAGCAATGTCCATAGATCCTCATAATATATTGCACACAATTTATTCAAATCACTAATCTTGTGTTAAGAGAAATAAAAGCAATTCCAGTTTGAGAGGAAAGTTAAATAAGTATATGGCTGTGAAAGATGCTGTGCCATGTCCAAGCTTTTCTTAATAAATGTTTGTGATTTGCAATAAATGCACTCGATGAAATTTTGTTCTCTTAGGGCTTTAGTTTTTATTCTAATGTTGCTGTTGTTTTAACACAAAACTACACAATAGGCTATCTGTGTTCTGCCTACCATGGGGAATCAAACCCTGGACATTTTGGTGCTGTAAATCTGCAGGATATATACAGAGTGCAAAATGAGAAAATGATATCGAAGCTATAACTAGGGAAACACTTTTTTATTATTTTATGTTATCCTTTAAATTTTGGTTAGGTAATCCAGGGGAAGGGGCAAGTGCCTCCCTTGCAGATGCCCATATAAATATGTAAACTTACCACTGATCTACTAGGGGACAATAGTTTTTAAGACAGAATAATTTTAAATAAAGATTTTCTATTAAAATCACCGTGTAGTTTGAAAATAGTTGCAAAGATGCATGTCAAAAAGTTACACAGTATGTATTTATTTATTTATATTTCGTTTTTCTAACAAGTGCTATAACCTACACCAGAATTCATATTCAAATAAAATACTCTTTTCTAATGAAAATATTTCAATAATGGGTGAAAAAAAAAGAAGTTTTTATATAACTGGCAATTTATCACTTGTAAGGTTTATAAAAAAATAGAATATGAATTACCTATAAGATATTTTGCAAAAACCAATGAATTTATTACATACTGTTTTTGGTTTTCAATAAGATACCACAAAGTTTTTAGTTGTTCACATTATTCTAAAACATTTTATTTCAAAAGAAGAACATGTTTTCTTTCACAATCAAAGCTCGTTCATATTTGTTAGCTAATCTAAAACATATTATTTTGTTTCTTTTCCCTAAACAGAAGTTTAGGTACAACAACTTTCTTTGTTAGTATACACATACTGTTGGCTACATGTATCTGGAAGAACAAACAATTCATTTTAAAACTCATAAGATATTAGTTAAAATTATTTAACAATGAAACAATATTTATGAGTGAATTTAACAGAAGCTTAAAAACTTTGAAATCTGGAGCACACTGAAAACAATATGTAATACATAAAAATATCTAGCAAAAACTTCCATTCTAGAACCCTTATTAAATATATTAGTATCACATGCAATATATTTGTTTCAAATAATATTCAGTTCATATTCTATATTAATGAGCGTTAAAACAAAAATATATTCTAAAAACTGGACATTTTCTTTTCCAAACAATTACAATAGTATGTTAAATGCATTCAATTTGAATACTGGTGCACAACTACTGGAAGTATTTATTCTACAGGGCATGTTGAAGACTGAATGGTCAAAGTGCCAGTTTCATCAATCAGATGGTGCAAAGACTATTCCAACATGACTTGGAATATAAACCTGAGAATAAAATAGAAATTGGAAAATATTTTTTTGTAATGTACCAAATATAAATGTAAAAAAGTTAAACTTTTAAATTAATTTTGAGTGTAAAGTTTAAAGGTCACAAAGGTAAACTTATAGGTTGGAATTATTCCACCACAGATAATTTATTTCTACTGGATTCATTATTAGCAAATAAACATACAAAGAAAACACAAAGATGACATTAAAAAATGGTATAACCATAAAGGTACAACACTGGGAGATCTCACTGGCCAGAAAGTGGACAACCATTTTTTTTCTTTGGAATCACATTTTTCACCAAATAAAACTCTTTCTTCTTTACAACAATTACAACTGTGCATCACTCTATTATTTCTAAGCCATTCTTCTTAAAATTTGCTCAGCATATATTTTGTACCAATATGCCAAGACACCTTTTTTTATTTTTCAGCTTACATCTCATTCTGATTGTAGGAAGTCAAAGGTCAAGCCTTATAAAGACACATATTATGGTCTTTCGACCAATCCAGAAGAGTCTTTGCAAAAAAAATAAAAATAAAATACCTTTTGATAACTCTAACAGACTGAAGCAGAAAGATGTGAGATTTGTGCCTTTCTTGTAATTTTATAGAGGTCAAGAGTCTAATTTTTATTTACAAAATTAGGGTTTTAGGTCTAATATTCCTCTATGTTTTGACCAACCAAGGTGAGACTTTGTACAATGATATTGTTAATACAGCGGAAGTCACGTGACGGTGGTAACACGTAATGAGTATCTAGAAAGATCGAGGAACCTGTCGAACGGCCTAGCGTTTGCTAGACTCGCGCTTTTATAGTATATTAGCCGGCAAATAAAGTGACGGCAATATAATTGCTGACAGAGAGATATAGAGACGGACAATTAAGTCAAGTGCGGTAGAAGTAAAGTGCGTTTGTTGTGAATTATAGCGTGTATTTAAGTTAAAGGGACTGTGGAAATTAAGTGTATTGCAAAGTTGAATTGAGAAAGAATAAACTAGTTTTATTTAAGAAAAGACTTGTATTGTTAAAGTTTCTCGGAAAGAATTTCTACGAAAAATTAACAAACAAATTGAGACATAACAAATTGGTGTCAGAGAGTGGGACGGAAAAGACCTACGACTTTGCAGATTTGATGGCAGCAATACAACAACAGCAAAAGAAACCAAAAGAACGAGAAAATAAACAAGAAGAGAGATTACAGCAGTGGCAAGAAAACCTGCAACAGGGGCAGCTCGAACAGCAAAATAAACAAGAGAGATTACAGCAGTTGTTGGAGGAAAAAGAAAAGAAACAAGAAGAACGAAAAAAGAAACAAGAAGAGAAACAACAGCAGTTGTTGGAGGAAAAAGAAAAGAAACAAGAAGAGAGATTACAACAGTTTTTGGAGGAAAAAGAAAAGAAACAAGAAGTGAGATTACAACAGTTGTTGGAGGAAAAAACAGAAACAAGAAGAACAAGAAAAGAAACAAGAAGAGAGATTACAGCAGTGGCAAGAAAACCTGCAACAATGGCAGCTCGAACAGCAAAATAAACAAGAGAGATTACCATAGTTGTTAGAGGAAAAAGAAAAGAAGCAACATTTAATTAAGTTATTGTTAATTATCTATTGGTTTAATGTAATGTTCGGGATAAACAATACTAAGGAAAGGGCAGTGTTACGACAGTGGAAGTCACGTGTCGCTGGTAACACGTAATGAGTATCTAGAAAGATCGAGGAACCTGTCGAATGGCCTAGCGTTTGCTAGACTCGCGCTTTTATAGTATATAAGCCGGCAAATAAAGTGACGGCAATATAATTGCAGACAGAGAGATATAGAGACAAACAACTGAGTCAAGCGCGGTAGTAAGAAAGGGGGGGATCGTTTGTTGTGAATTATAGCGTGTGTTTAAGTGAAAGTGACTGTGGAAATTAAGTGTATTGCAAAGTTGAATTGAGAAAAAATAAACTAGTTTTATTTAAGAAAAGACTTGTATCGCTGAAGTTTCTTGGAAAGAATTTCTACGAAAAATTAACAAAGGAACTGAGACGTAACAATATCTTGCAACAATATGTACAGAATTCACATAACAGCAGTGCCCTTCAATAGTTGTTCAGGTAATGTCTAGATGTTATGACCACATCTATGTTGTCATGAAAATGGTTAGTCACGTGAGCTACATTTCACTCTGGGTAAATTCAAGGTTTTTTTTAAGAACTAAGGAACATCACATTTAAACAATTTTCAGCTCAATTGGTGGGATTTGAAGAGCAAGTAAAAATGATCATCCTGTGTGAGTAAACAGTAAGTATATACAGTGTGTTTCGTTTAATTGTGAGGCCCGGCATGACCAGGTGGATAAGGCGCTCGACTCACAATCTGAGGGTCGCGGGTTCGAATCCGCATCCCACCAAACATGCTCGCCCTTTCAGCCGTGGGGGCGTTATAATGTGATGGTCAATCCCACTATTCGTTGGTAAAAGAGTAGCCCAAGAGTTGGCGGTGGGTGGTGATGACTAGCTGCCTTCCCTCTAGTCTTACACTGCTAAATTAGGGACAGCTAGCACAGATAGCCCTCGTGTAGCTTTGCACGAAATTCAAACAAACAAACAATCTGTGGAAGCTGGAAACCATTAGGAGATAAAACAGACTGAAGATGTAGAGAAGAGATGAATGTGTGGAAAGAGTCCACATGCCCACCTAGAGGAGCTCATCCTAGGACTAGTGAAGATATAAGAGATATAATAGAATGAAAATATGACAATTCAAATGCAAAGAAATGTTGAATAGTCTGCAAGCATCCAAAACTCGAGATGAACATGCCAACAGGAGAAGTCGACAGACCCAAAATAAAATTGACTGAAATAACTGAAGGATAATGAATAGTGGACCATATGGGAGGAAGCCCGGGGTTGTGAAGGGTGGAAACTGCATCCAAGAAGGGCACATACAACCAAAAGAAAACTCCACAAAAGATTTGTGGGTCTAGAGATCAAATATGTTGATCTGTTGATCAAATATGGACTGGCCAAGAGAGGCAGTCTGCCACCAAAATAACAACTATCAGCAAATGATAGGCATGGATATAGGCATCAACCTGATGCGAATTGGACCAAAGGTGTGTGTGTCTAACTCCCAAAAGCAAAGGACCTGAAACAGAAGCCTCATGGTTGGTGAGAATAAGAAATGACTGTGAAAGAGACTGGATAAAACATAACTGAATGACCCACTAGTAAGGGCAGAAATGGAGTGATATGGAGTGAATGCATGACCAAGGTCTAAATGTTAAAGATCTTTCCTCAACAGAAAGGGAAGTATCAAAGAAGGAAGCATCCAATTTGAAAGGTGGTAAAGAAATGCAAAAACAGTCTGGGCAATGTTTAGCCACCAGGACAATTTCTTGAAGAGATGCTCACAAAAGAGGATAATGGATCCCAAGAATGAAAATTAACAAGTGCATGCCCTAAAGGAATCAGGGGTTCTAGGGAAGCGAGAGTCCCCTAAAATCAAAAGAACCTTTGTGCAGGAAGAGAATGAGAAGTGTAAAACCAGGTGGCCAGATATTCCATATTACAATGGTAAATAACAGAGGCTGAACTCAGTTGAGACAAGAGAAGAAGAAAATGTCCAAAAGTACTAAACATTAATTTAAGTGGGTGTGAGAAAGGATGAAGATCCCAGGAAAAGTCCCCCTCCACAACCGAGTACCCATAGGAAAGGAAGGGAGGTTAGGAGAAGTGGAAGTTGATAATGGGCTAACAGATTGAAAAGTCCAAGAAAAAGAATGTAATCCCCAAGTCATGAATATGGCAAGCAAAAGGTCCTCACAATGCTAAGGAACACAAGAAGAGCCAACGTTGAGTAGAAGAGAGGAGAAAGGAATGGAAGACATGAAAAAGATGAATAAAGTACAGAACCCAAAGAGAGGACAGGTTGAGAGGGACTTGTAGAAGGGTGTCCAACACATCAACCATGGCCAACTGTAGACTGGGTGAAAAGACAATAGAGGGGGTTAGAGAGAAGAAAACAGAAAATAAGAAGAAGAACAAAGAAAGGTGGAAATATGGTAAACAACTGTTGGCAGAAATTAAGACCAACAGAAGGTGAAGAGTTAGTTGCCCACAGAATTGCACATGTGTAATAGTCACTGACAAGAAGAGTGATTAACTAGACTTTCAGTAGATGGGAGATGAGAAAAAAGGAATGCCTGGTTTCCAGAATAGGAAGGTGAGAAAGGGACAGATCTAATGAGGAATAGGAGTAAAGGGCAATGTCAAGAAAGAGGAAATACTTAGGAAGATAACAAGGACCATGATATTAGACCAGGTCATTAGGGGAAAAGGAACCCCACTCAACATGTCCAGGCAAAGAAAGGGAGTCAGATGAATAAAAAGTACACAAGAAGAAGGAAGGGATACAATAAAGAGGAATGTAACCCAACCCACTGAGCATGTGGTAATCTACAACATCTTAAACAACGGTTGCAATGATCCCGACATTTAACAGACTTCCAAAAGCACTCAGGACCAAATATAAATCATTGTTACTATCAACCTGGACTCAATTTTAATAGTCATCCAATCCTCTGAGATGACTAAAAACTTTCTCAGACAACCAACTTAAACCCCTTGATGTTGTCTGACAGATAACTAGTGCCCTGTAACAGACCTTCATCACAGTCTACTGTACACATATCTATGCCCACACTACACACATAATCCTTGGTAAATTCCTTAACTAGAAATTTGACCCCCTACGAAAATATTTTTTTGGACCATTTTTTGTTTAAAAAAGATTTTACTTTGTTCAAGCGAAATGTTAGTACAATCTACCAAAAGGGGCTAAAAAACGTTAGCTTTTGTGGTTTTGTGGTTTATTCATGTAAATTTTGTATGGAGTTCAACACAGCGTGAATGTCTGTGTGTGGTAACACAGTACAGTGTACACAGCTCAGTTAGTTACATTACCACACTTTTCTTTTTTTACAAGTTATAGCTTTTACAGCGAGTAAAATTTATTTTTGAAACAGGCACTACGTTTGGATCACTGGTGCAATCATTCTCAAATACACTAATTTTAGTAGTAAAGAATATTTAGTATTTAAATCAACATTCAAACAATGTTATATATATATATATATATGTATACAATTTTCAAATAAACTGTATTACATCAAAAGCGTACAGACGATCACTCATCACTGTGTAGCTCTGACGAGATTGCATTATAACATTACATCAAAAGCATACAGACGATCACTCAGCACTGTATAGCTGTGATGAAATTATAATACAACTATAGACAGTGAGTGATAGTGGGATCTAGGACGTTGTGGGTTCTAGCACCCATATTCTAATCCCCTTTTTTTCGGTTACATGCTGACTAGCTCTGCATCTGTTGTTTTCATCATGTCTGATAGACGGAATATCCCCAATGCTTTTGGGAACTATAACCACAGACATTTTCATTTTAAAATGATACCTTTTGTACTTTTGTATAAATGGTATAATTTTACATTATTGTTACGACAGCAGAAGTCATGTGACGCTGGTAACACGTGATGAATTTCTCGAATGATCATGAATTATCGAATTATTGTTTGGGACGCCCTATATTTTAGTATATAAGCCTGGCAGAGAAAGCCTGCAGGAAATGAAGGAAGAGAGTTCCGGGTAATTTATGATACTGTTTCGAGCTAGTGTGTGTTTTCGAGATTATGAATCGATGTGATTTATAGCATGTATAATAAAAGTAGTTCAATTTAAAAACGTACCGATTGTGAACTTACTGTGTGCTAAAAACCTTGTATCGAGAAAGAATAAATTGGTTTAATGAAGAAAGGACTTGTATTGCTGAAGTTTCTCAGAAAGAATTTCTACCAGAAATTAACAAACAAGCAGATACATAACAAATTGGTGTCAGAAGTGGGACAAGAAGAACGAGAAAAGAAACAAGAAGAACGAGAGAAAAAACAAGAGCTATTAAAACAGTTGTTGGAGGAAAAAGAATAGAAACGAGAAGAGAGATTACAGCAGTTGTTGGAGGAAAAAGAAAAAAAACACAAGATAAACGAGAAAAGAAACAAGAAGAGAAACTACAGTTGTTGTTGGAGGAAAAAGAAAATAAGCAAGAAGAGAGACTACAGCAGTGGCAAAAAAACCAGCACTAGTGGCAACTGGAACAAGAAAGGAAACAAGAAGTACAAATGGAAAAGATTGGTAAATTTCAAAGTGAATTAAATACATTAAAAAACGATTTACTATCTTTTACACAAGTAGGATATATTAGCCATGGACCTAATCAGCTCCATACAACAGGAAGCCCCTTCCAGACCCCGCAGCTAAACCCTAATGCAGACATATTCAGTCCTGCCAGAAGTCACATTCCAGACATGAGTGTCAGCAATATGGGCGATCTAGTACGAAGGAAGCCATAGGAATTCGATGTGAAGACACCATGGGAAGCATATAGAACACAATTTAAGCTACTGGCAGAAATGAATGGATGGACAGAGGAGCAGAAAGCCGTGTACCTTGCAACGAGTCTGAAGAGACAATGGAAATACTTGGACAGTTGTCAGCAGATGGCAGGCACAACTACAGAGCTCCTGTAGCTGCTCTTGAACTCAGGTATGGAACTTAAAATCAGTCCAAAGTATACAGGGATAGGTTTAGGGCTAGAGTCCGTGCTAAATGGGAGAGCCTGCAAGAGCTGGTGCAGGATTTAGAAAGTATGGCACACAAGGCCTACCCAACTGCGCCACCCAATGTCCTCAATTGTTGCTGAGGGACCCGTTTGTAGACACCTTAGACAGTCCACAACTGAAGATACAAGTGAAGCAAGCACACCCCTCTACCATGCAGGATGCAATGGCCAGAGCTCTTCAATTCGAATCCTACATTAAGTCCAGCACAGAGGTACCAAGGTTGGTACATTCATCAGGATTCAACGCCAGAAAAGGGCAGCTTTCAGAGAGGTTTGATGGACTTGATAGTGTTATCTGAAAAGATGGATGATTTTCACCATCAAGTGCATTCAAACTTGAAAACGTCTGCTGATTCGATGAAGCTATGTTATGATAAGAAGTCTACTGAAGTCAGCTTTGTACTAGGAGACAAGGTGTGGTTGTATAATCCCAGGAAGACCAAAGGGAGGTCTCCTAAGTAGTCTTCTCCATGGGAAGGCCCATATGACATAGTGGATCGTCTCTCAGACGTGACTTTCCGAATAAAATGTGGTCGGCGAGGTAAGCTAAAGGTGGTGCATGCCAACAAGCTTTGGCGTTATCATGGTCCAGGACATTTCAGTTGGGATGAAGTGAACAATGGAACAAATGATGTTGCTGAAGACGTGTCACCTGAAAAAGCCACTGTCAAAGAAGAAACTATTCGGTTTTGAGAAGGAAAACAGTGAAGCCGTTAATGAAGTTACTACCACTAATGTGACTGCTACCGATAATGGGACATTTCCTGATGGAGCAGATGAACCCTACTGAAGCAGAAGCCAATGAGACAGAGACCAGTACGAAAGAAGAAACGTCCTGTGAAATTAAGAGACTTTGTTGTATTTTAATTTTGTGTTTGTAAATTATGTAAATTTAATTAAGTTATTATTAATTATCTATTGGTTTAATGTAAGTGGCTATTGTTCGGAAGAACAATACTAAGGAAGGGGCAGTATTACGACAGTGGAAGTCACGTGACTCTGGTAACACCTGATGAATTTCTCAATGATCATGAATAATCGAGGAAGACCGAGTTTGTTCGGGACGGCCTTTTTTGTAGTATATACGCCTGGCAGAGAAAGCCTGCGGGAATGAATGAAGAGAGTTCTGGTTAATTTATGATTCTGTTTCGAGCTAGTGTGTGTTTTCGAGATTGTGAATCGATGTGATTTATAGCGTGTATTATAAAAGTAGTTAAGTTTAAAACTTACTGATTGTGAAATTACTGTGTGCTAAAAGCTTGTGTCGAGAAAGAATAAACTGGTTTAACCAAGAAAGTACTTGTGTCGCTGAAGTTTCTCGGAAAGAATTTATACTGGAAATTAACAAACAAGCAGATACATAACATTATTATAATAGAACTTTGTTGGCACTTTCACTTACTTGTTAGCGCATACATCTACATGTACAATAAGTAAATTGTAGGTTATATTATATGTATACTTAATCAGCATGTAAACTCAAAACGAAACTATTACCACAGATTGTATTGCACAATGTTTGTATGCATATATATATGCACGGGCAGGAATTTGCACCGAAAACAAACCCTAATAACATGAATTTTTAGTGGTATTAGTTTCTAGTATAGATGCTTATTACAATAAAACTAACATGGCTGTCTCAATTACTTACCATTAAACCTTCCTTCGGAACTAAACAATCAAATTTACTAAATCAAACTCAGAATTTTCATCCTTAATTATCACAGTTGAAACACTGACCCTCCCTTTCAATTATGCACATATAGGCCTAAGGCAAATTTTAGACAGACATGACCAATTGATTAGGAAACTTTCGACAATTCTTCTTTTGATGTAGTTATCCATTTTGTATAAAATTCTTATTGATTTCCAATCAGTTTGATGACCAAAATCTCTCATATGAATAAAAATGAACAAAAAAGCCTGCCTAATTTCAACACCCCTCAAGGTCACTTTGAACTTAACAACTTCTTGACCTCCTGTGTCCTTAAGGGAATTTTGAGAGCAGGGGTCTCATAGGCATTTGTTGACGAGTTTTTCCTGCCAGAAGACACTATGAGACTGAAGAGGACACACAATGGTGTTGAAACTAGTTTCTCTGATATTAGACTTCTGACAGTTTATTCCATTTACTGTGGTTTTTCACTAATTTCAGAGGTTTTAACTTTTTAATCCCAGGTATCACCTTTGTAGCACTCCTTTGAATCCTTTCCATCAATTCAGTGTCTTTCCTGAGGTAAGGAGCCCAAGACTGAACAATACTCCAAATATGGTCTACCTGATGATCTATACAATGAGATTATAACCTCTTTAGACATGTATTTAATATTTCTGTACATACAACTTAAAATACTATTTGCCCTACCATTAACAACAGTACATAGCTTGGGTGTCTCAAGAGACTGATCAATCACAACTCTCAGATCTTTTTCTTCCAAACGCTGTTAAGGTTATCCATCAAAATGATACTCATAATTCCAATTGTTATATCCTGCATGCACTAACTTGCATTTATTATAATTAAAAGATATCTGACAATTATTTACCCAACTTACGAAATAATCTAAATGCTTTTGTACAGCATCAGCATTCTCCTCATAGCCAGCAAGAACTAAAACTTAAATATCATCAGCAAATTTAAATAATCTATTGACCATTTCTTCATCTATGTAAATTTAAAGAAGAAAAATGCTAAGCCCTGAGATATCCCACTTGTGAGTTGAATCCAATTTGACTGAACTCCATTTAGAATAACCCTATGCTTTCATCCAAGTAGCCAGTTTGCTATCCAATGAGTCAACATATCCCCCACACCTACAGAAATAACATTTTTTTTAACAAGCCTTATATGTGGCAACTTATCAAATGCTTTCTGAAAATCCAAATACACCAAATCCACATATGCACTCTCATATACATTGTTACATATTAGAATTTCAAATAGCTTGAAACTGAGTTAACTGATAATTTAAATTTAGTAGTTAAATTGTATTTTGGATTTAGCAGGTAAGTAAAAGCCGATATATAGTCAGTTTATGATATTAGCCAACAAGATTGATACACACAGTTTTCTTTTTAAACACAAATACGTTTTAATATACACACAACATGTATTACAATATATTGCATATATATATATGTATTACAATATATTGCAAACAATGATTTATAAACAAAAGTTTCACAAACTTACAAGCAATAGAAAGTCTTCTTTCTAGTCTGGAACTTCTTCAATATCTTATCGAAGGTTCACGATAAACGAGTTAATTACGAGTTGACGTAGGTATGAGTCACTTAATAGAGAGCTAGCTAGCTTTGTATTCTTCGCCGTTTTTGTAAAAGACTAATGTCAGATGTGATTCTACTGAAGAGAATGATTTGTAATGTTCGAAATTTATAAAAGT
>NW_013666041.1:73384-82505 GCF_000517525.1 Limulus polyphemus
CGAGAGAACCTTGAGTTCTAGGCATGTTGTAGCACAACATAATTAGTGTGTGGACCATTTTCATTTATATAGTGCTCTGTGAACACAAATTAGTTAGCATAAATCAATTAAATGACGAAATATTGAGTGTCTATTTACTTGTGATCACTCAGTGTATATAATAACAAATTCGGTACAACTCCATCCTTAGAGAATTAAAAATTGGCGTCAGACAATTTCTAACTAAGATATTATGTATATACATATACATTGGCAATAATACATTAAATATAATACATTATTCAAAAGGGCCCAGCATGGCCAGATGGTTAAGGCACTCTATTCGCAATCTGAGGGTCGCGGGTTCGAATCCCCATCCCACCAAACATGCTCGCCCTTTCAACCGTGGGGGCGCTATAATGTGACGGTCAATCCCACTATTCGTTGGTAAAAGAGTAGCCCAAGAGTTGGCGGTTGGTGGTGATGACTAGCTGCCTTCCCTCTAGTCTTACACTGCTAAATTAGGAACGGTTAGCGCAGATAGCCCTCGTGTAGCTTTGCGCGAGATTCAAAAAACAAACAAACAAACAATTATTCAAAAGATTACAAAACTTCAATAATAATTACAGTATAGAACACATCCAAATCACTTTATGATCATAAAATTTCATAGTACATGAAAGTACATCTGCACAAATGTTATCAACCCTTATGACATGGATTATCTTCAAACCATATCCTCATAATGATAAACTGCAATTTAACAGCCTTATGTTTTGTTTTTCTTTTCTTTCTTCTTTTCTTTTCTTCTTTTCTTTCTTTCTTTCTTCTTTTCTTTTCTTCTTTTCTTTCTTTCTTTCTTCTTCTTCTTCTTTCTTTCTCTCTTTCTGTCTTTTTCTGTCTTTCTTTCTCTCTTTCTATCTCTTTCTTTCTGTCTTCTTCTTCTTTCTTTCTCTCTTTCTGTCTTTTTCTGTCTTTCTTTCTCTCTTTCTATCTCTTTCTTTCTGTCTTTTTCTGTCTTTCTTTCTGGTTTTTCTTTTTTTGATTAGATATCCCATAGTTAGTAACAATACTAAGACCATGTTCTTAGGATGGGACTTACGTTCTTTAAAAGCTGGGATAGATTTCAAAGGAGCAAAAGGAATTTTCTGGTTAGATTTTCCGACCAACTGACAGGTATGACAAGTTTTGCAAAACCGAGAAACGTCTTGCCTAATTTTTGGCCAAAAGAAATGTCTCATAATTTTGTCACATGTCTTACTGACACCTAAATGACCTTCCATGGGAAGTTCATGGCCAACTTTCAATATTTCAGAATGATATGCTTTAGGAACAACGATTTGATAAACAATAGCCCAGTCCTCTGAAGCTGGCACATCTGGAACCTTCTCCAGTTAATTTTTTGGGAGTGCATATCTAAATAGTGAAGAGATGTGCAGATCTTTTTCTTGTTCAGTGATCAGTTTACTTTTAGTAAGTGGAACTTCACTAGGTGAATCAGATCCCTTACGTCCATTGTTATCCCTCACTGAGGAATTATCAGTAGGACAATTATCCACAAGCTTCTTCTTGGATCCAAAAAACGTCTGAGACAAATCTATAACATCGTTCTCTGAATCCATGTCTATCATTTCTTTTGGCTTTATTTCTTAGCCTGAGCTCGAGTCACAGCACACGAGGGAAACGCATCGAAATTCTCCTCAACGACAACATCATCCTTAGATGAAACAATTATTGGCTCATTAACCATTTTAGGTTCGGCAACAACTTTTCCCTAGCCAAATCGTTTCCTAACAACAATGATACACCCTTAATATACAGAGTAGGTCTTACTCCAACCACAACGGGTCCTGAAACTAGGTCTGATGCTAAATAAATGTTATGAAGAGGAACATTAACAAAGCCACCCTCAATACCATGAGCAATAACAGACTCACCAGTGGCAGAACTCAAATCTAAAGGCAATATACCTTCTAACAACGATGACTGAGTTACCCCAGTATCATGTAGAATACGTAAGTGTATGGGATTGCCAATGTCATTTGTCAAAGACACAGAACCAATGGACATAAAAGGTCTAAATATCCTCCCTGATTACATCAGCCTTTATATCAGTGGCCAGATCAACAACATCGGGTGATCTGGTGAAACCAAATGTATATGTGGATACAAACGCACTGGGTGTTGCCTCCTTTTTTTCTATTTTCAAACAACAACAATCGGACATAACATGACCAGGTTTTTTACAGAAATGGTAGACAGGCCTTGATTGTTTTAAAGAAGTTTTATCCTGACTATCATAAGATTTCGAACTAGAGGAGCTGGATTTTTTAGAAGAATTCTCAACTTTAGTGGACTGAACAGATACAGGTTTTTGTTGAGATGGTAGTAATTGTTTTATATGATAAGTGGTTTTATGTGTTAAAGTGTAGTAATTGGAAAGAGCAGCTGCTTCCCATAGAGTTTCAACTTGGATGAAAAGAAAGTTCTGAGGTTGTCACATGCACAACGTTTAAATTCTTCAATTAGACATAATTGTCTTAGTTTGTCGAAACTGTTGCCAAAATGCATAGAATTGCACCATCGATCAAAATAAACCATTTTTCGTGGGAAAATTCCATATAAGTTTGATTGTCCTGTTTGTGATAATCTCTAAACTTTTGGTGCTAAGCTTCCGGTACTAGCTTGTATGCTTTGAGAATTGCTGCTTTAACCTTATCATAATTCGTACAATCTTCTAGAGAAAGAGAGCGGCATAAGCTTCTTGTGCTTTACCAGTTAAAACACTTTGTAATAATAATGACCATTCCATGGTTTGGCAACCTTTTCAAAATGTTGGAAATATTTTTATCAACTTCATTTTCATTGAACGGTGGTACTTTAACATGTCAATTAAGTTCTCATTTTGCCTTGGTCGATCAGTGTTGAGTTTAATTTCCATTCATTTCAGCCTAATTTCTTTTTTTGGCTTCAATGCGAGCTTTTTCGGCGTTTAAACGTTTATTTTCTTTTTCAGCTTCAATACGAGCTTGTTCTTTCTCTTTCTCGGCTTCGATACAAGCTTGTTTGGCTTCAGGGCGTTTATTTGCTCTTTCAGGATCGATACGAGCTTCTTCAACCTCGATTTCTTTGGATCTCTAATTTCTCTTTATCACTCAACCCCGATTGGCTAGTAGGGACACTAGAGTATTCCTCTGATGCTTCCTCAGACAACAAATCATCATCTACTAGTATTTCGATAACACGCCTTTTTAGTTCATTTTTCTCATTGATCTTTTAACTGCTAGTTCTAAGACTTTGGAAATTTCGAGCAATTCATTTTTGTTATATTTTTCTAGTTGTTCTATGGAGGGTGATACAAGAAAATATTGATAACAAACGTATAAGCAATATAAAGTCTTCTTTCTAGTCTGGAACTTCTTCGATATCTGATATCTTATGGAGGGTTCACGATGATGAGTTAATTACGAGTTGACGTTGGTACTATTCACTTAATAGGTATGTCAAGACCTATGCAGTCATTTGGAGGTCCAACAGGAAGGCTTGGACAACAAGAACAATTTTAGAGGATTGGTTTACCAACGTTATCACAATTTTCAAGGCATCCCTGATACAAAACCTATTGATAAAGAAATTGTGTCATTAGCACATCAGGTTGGGTTCAGTGGAACTGAAAAGCAAGTGATCATTGGTTTATTGGCATCACACCATGAACAACTGACCAATGAATGACTCATGAACATTGACCAAGAATGGGCTTCTTATGATGAAAAAGACGACTAGGAACCGCAGCTGCAATTGGCTTTAACAAGGAACATGCTATCAGATTAATTCTCCCTATTTGATAAAGCTGTAAAAGTCCTGACTAAAAATGACTCAAGTTGTGATTGTCATAATATAAAAGACAGTTTAGTTTAGATGTTATTGATTGATTTGTTTTTGTGAGTGAATATTTTATTATTGTTTAGATTTTGTTATACTAAGAGTTAAAAGCAGACGATTGTAAGAATTTTTGTTAATAATTCATTGATATGAAAATATCGAACGTCACGCGCAATGCATCGACATCGAGGATATGGAAGGTGGGACAGACAATTAAGTGATAAATAGGGTGAGACCAGCAGGAACAGCAGACAGATAATAGGGAAAGAGAATAAAGTTGGGGTGAAGTTATGTACCGTAGAAGTGATAGGCCTAATGTTTAATATGTTATGGTGAAACTAACAGTACAAAAGAATATAAGAAATATAATTCTATTCCGTCAAAGCGTGGTTCTAAAGCAATTGAATCACATTGAGTGCACTTTGACAAAAGTAACAGAGAATCTTTAGAAGAAAGACGACCAAACGTTTACGGTAACTCGCGCCACAATTGTAAGTGAATCACAGAGAATACTAGTGCGATAGTAATAGAGGAGATAGTTGGGCTTGTCAACTGAAATTCTAAAGTAATTGAATAGGCCTAAGTGGTTATTTGACAAGAAGGAAAGAACTACATGTATAGTATTTATGATATGCCCATAATATCTGTAGTGTTGAATAATTTTTTGCACATACCTTAACTTGTTATGAATATATATATATTATTTTGAAAACAAGTGAAGTGCGTGCTCCATTGACTTTATTGCTAACAAGTCACAGACACCCACTGTAGAAAAATCCTAACCCCAACAACAACATAGTATATATATTTATACTATTAAGAAATATAACTAAAAGACTTTTATTTGACAATTCGCAAAAGAAGAATTTTTATTTATAAATTCTGACAATTGGCGAGCCACAGACAGCATTATACAGTAGTAAACGGCTATAGAAGAAAACGTGAAGGACAGCAGAAATAAGTAGGCCTATATATGCACAACTGTAGTAGTAACGAAAATAGTATACAGATTACAATTACGCTATATAACCATGTCAACAAATTTTGATAAACGGGTAGAAAGAGGATCTAAACTTGGGTTAAAAGGCAGTGAACTACGAGAGTTTGTTAAACAACAACAAGAACTGGAAAGAGAAGAACTGCGACAGAAGAGACACATTAAGAAAAAAGAAAATGGGAGAAAGGAGAAACTAAAAATAGAAAGAATGAGAATACAAATTGAGAAAGAAGAAAACGAAAGAGAAGAGAGACAAGAAATAGAGAGAATAAGAGCACAAATTGAGATGGCAAAACTCACCCAACCAAAGGAAGAAGGACCCAAGAATGACAATGGAGTCAGGGCTAGCTGACCCAAATTTGATGAACATAAAGATGACATGGATGCTTTCCTAGAGAGATATGAATGATTCGTCCAAAGTCAGAACAGGGACAAAGGCAACTGGGGAGTCTGTCTCAGTCCACTTCTCACTAGAAAAGACCTACAAGTATATGCAGGCATGACGTCAGAAGATGCCCTAGATTAGGACAAATTAAAAGTAGCTTTATTGAAACGATTTGAACTTACTGAAGAAGGTTTTCATCAGAAGTTTAGAGGAGTCAAAACCGACACTTGAAAAACTGTATTTCAATTTATGGCACATCTGCAGTGATATTTTACCAGATGGACTGAAAGACCTGGCATGAACTGTTCATGACCATGTGTTCAACTGACATGTCACTGTTCCTAAAGGAGAAAGCACCAAAAGATGTAGACAAGATAATCAACCTGGAAGAACAGTGTATGGAAGCCCATCGAGGTAGTATAACTATCTAGTCCATGAATTTCTAGTTAAATTTGAAACCAGTAATGGCTGACCAGAAGCAGGAGTTTTCAAAAGGTGACAAGAGGTTAATAAACAGAAGGGAGAAGAGATGTTATGTTTGTTATGAAATGGGACACATTGCAAAAGAGTGCAAGTCCATTACCAGCAAACAACAACAGAAACCTCAATATAAAGCAGCTGAAGCTATTTATAAAGACAGTGCTGGTAAGAAACAAGAAGCAAATGACTGGCATTATGGATGCCTGCTGCCAGAAGAAAGAGAATCAAGACTACTTGTTAAATTAAATACAAGAAAGCATGATTGATCAGTGCATGACTAATGGTCCATTAGCAAATGGATCAACAGTGCCAATAGTACCATTATTTGTGACAAATATCAAGAGGTGCCAACAAATCATAATATGCCAATATGTAAACGCCATGTTGGGGACAAGAACGTGAAGGTTCTACGAGACACTAGGTGCAGCAGTGAGAACCAGTCTAGTGTCTGATGATCAGATGACAGGCAAAATATGCCTGTGTGTGCTAATTGATGGGACATTGAGAACATTTCCCATTGCAAAAATAAAGGTGGATACTCCATATTAGGTAAGAGACCTTGAGGCCATGTGTATCAAGGAACCAATACACGACTTGGTGATAGGAAACATACAAAGTAGTAGAAACTTTGAGGAACTAGACGGAAAGTAGATTGATGAAGCATCTGCTCTCACGACCAGAGCTCAAGAAAAGAAGATAAAACAAGACATCAAGCCCCTGCAAGTGTAAAATGGTGATAACCAGAATTTAGTTTTGCAGGAACTGAAGGAAGCACGGAAGAAAGACCCTTCACTGCAGAAACTTTTGGGAAAATGCCTAGAAGAAAGTCGAACACAAAACAAAGGGGAAAGATACTTATAGAATTGAGGACTGGAAGTGAGTTCTATACAGAATATATCAAAGCAGTTATATTAGGGAAGGGAAGTTAAACAGATCATAGTACCAAGAGAATACCGGATTTAAGTGATGAAGTTGGCTGATGAATCAATTGTGGGAGGACACCTAGGAACAAAAAAAACAGCAGACAGAATCACTAGTAACTTCCATTGGCCGGAAGTCATGGGAGATGTGAGTAGATTCTGCAGGTCATGTGACATCTACCAAAAGACAATACCTAGAGGGAAGGTAGCCAAAGTGCCATTGGGGGAGATGCCTCTCATAGAAGAACCATTCAGCAGAGTAGCTGTGGAATTGATCGGGTCACTAGCACATGTGTCTGACAAGGGCAACTGGTATGTTCTCACAGTAGTCGACTATGCAACACGTTACCCAGAAGCAATAGCACTGGCGAAGATAGAGACAGAGAGTAGCAGAAGCCCTCCTGGGGATATTTTGCAGAGTAGACTTTTTAAGAGAAATCGTGAGTGATAGTGTGTCCTAGTTTACTTCAGAACTGATGCAGGAACTGTGCAGACTCATCAGGACTCGGCAATTCTTTACTAACCCATACAATCCTACATGTAATGGACTTTGTGAGAGAGTCAATGGAGTTTTAAAGAGTATGCTGAAGAAGATGTGCCAAGAGAGACCACATTACTGGGACAGGTACTAGCAGGTAGTATTATTTGCTTATTGAGAAGTCCCACAAGCAAG
This sequence comes from Limulus polyphemus, assembly GCF_000517525.1. NCBI lineage: Eukaryota > Metazoa > Arthropoda > Merostomata > Xiphosura > Limulidae > Limulus > Limulus polyphemus. Next base: position 80,701 of record NW_013666041.1, read on the forward strand.
TACACAATTTTCACCCTTTGAGTTACTGTATGGAAGAACTGTACGAGGTCCAATGCAAATATTGAAAGAGCTATGGATGGGAGAAGAGTCAAAAGTAAGGAAGTCATACCAGTATGTGTTAGACCTCAGAAACCGACTGGAGGAGACCTGTTAACTCGCTCAACAGACTTTGTATGCAGCTCAAGATAGTCATAAGCATTTTTATGACAAGAAGACCAACGATTGACATTTTAAGGTTGAAAAAAATGTCTTAGTTCTTCTGCTCACAGACTACAACAAACTCACCCTGCAATGGAAAGAAACTTTGAAGTACAGAAGGCACTCAACAGAATGGACTACAAGGTGAACATAAACGGGAAAACCAAGATCTACGATGCCAATCTGTTGAATGAAGTATGAAGGAGAGAAGAAGACCTAATGGCGACAGAGACTGATGTTCAAATGGACATGGCAGGTGTGGCTGTCATAGAAACATATTTCAAAGACATTGATTTCATTATAGAAGATAAGGACCTACTAAGCCTAATGGCATTGTGTATAGATGAGATTTACACGGACATCATCATGAGTGTCAAACTGACTGATAGGAAATGGAACAAAATCTACTGTGTAAGCATACAAATAGATTAGAAAATATGGACCACAGGCAACACAAGGTCAAGGTGAAGATGAGTCATACTGTTAACTCTTTCAGCACGGACTTGGTCCCTGGAACTGACCTTGTAACCATTTTGTACTTGTTATAGTTTTGATGCTATAACTTTTAAATTAGTAAGCGAACGTTAAAATTTGGCAGATTATCAGTAAACATTACAATGCTTTCATACTCAAAATATCAAATATTTTTATTATGTCTGAAGGTTTGTAAGGCAATGTTTTTCTCATGTTTTTTTTTTTACATGTTGCCTATCTATCATGCAAAGTAATATTCATTTTAAAATTAAAAATACTTTTATGAATCAGAAAATTTTCAATTTTCACAGGCGAAATCTTTATAATGTCCAAATATTTATCAAACGTTTTTTAAGGAAAAACATTATATTTTATCTGTTATTTCAGTCATTAATCAGTAGATTTGACCGATTTTGCAACCACCATAAAATATTAGGAAATAACTATAAATTATACCTCTTTCATCATACAATGAACACAGATTATAGCACGAAAACATAAATGTTTAGACTAAATAGCTTAAATCTCATAACATTATATATATATTATTTTTATTATATTGACCTTTAAGCCATGCTTGGCTAACAATGCAGAAGTTACAATAACATGGCTAACGTGCACTCATGTCACCATATCAAATAACATAAAACTGACCTTTGTTTTGTACAAAGTGACTTGTCTTGGCTTTGTTTTGGTAGACTAGTATTTTGTAAAATACAGTCACATCTCAATTATTATACATTATATATGGATATAGATTATTGGTATTTTGAAAAAGTTCTTAAACTTAATTTTCTTAAAACATGGAACAGTAACTAAACAAGTAAAGCAAACAATTATCTCTTCTAGTTACGACCTTTGTTCTCAGTTGCTGCTTGACATAGGTTGCTAAACCTTAAAAACATTTGCACGTGGAAGATATGAAATAACGTTTTTAGGTTATATATATATATACATTTGAATAACTAAAAAATCATAAATTACTACATTGATACCATAGAATTCCACTATAATTTATCAAGCTTAGTAACTAAGATGTATTTCAGTCTTAAAAATATGAAATTTCGAACAGATTAAAGACACATCCTATCTCGTTGAAATATTGGTTCAAAAGAAAGACTTGGCGCCAAGTC